>NC_091432.1:149161970-149461970 GCF_964237555.1 Oryctolagus cuniculus | reverse complement strand
TGATGAATAAAAAAAAAAAAAAAAAAGAAAGCAAATAGGTAAGAGGAACAGGCAAGCATGTACACATTGCCTGCCCTGAACACCCATCCTGATCAGAGCTCTTTGTCTCTGTTTCTTCCTCGTACATGGTTATGGGTTGGAAAACTATCTGGAGACTACTGCAGTGTTGATAGGAATGGTCTATGTCTTCCCTGTGCAATATGGCAGCCACACCTACACTTGACATGTGGCCAAAGGAAAAAACTCACTTTGTAATTTTATTAATTTAAATTTAAATAGGCACATATAGTTAGTGGTCACTGTCTCAGAGTGTATTGTTCTAGCATTAACTAAATATAATATGCAAAGAGGCTATTTCTTCCCTCTGATACAAAGTGAAAGGCATTATACTCATATATTAGCTATGGGTACAGCGTACTTGTACTCTGAAGAATTTGTCTGAAATTTTCTTCCCTCACATGTTATTCAAACTGAGTAACATTAAAGCTTTCTCTCAATAGGCCATTGAGTTATTTTTTGAAACAAGTGTGTAAGTGTGTCTATCAAAACCCAGATTTATGAGAAATGTTTATTGTGACAAACACACCACCACAAAACTACAAGCAGAGCTCTCAAATACTAAGAAATATTCTTATGGTAATGCTATTCAAGAACTTAGTTTATTGACTACAATTCTCTGGATTCATATTAAACACAGGCTAATTATTTTTGGAACATATGGTGTATTCACAGAGAAGTCCAAAACCATGAGAAACTGACTGTGCACACAAAAATTACTCTGTCCAGATTATAGTTAATCACCTTTTCAGAAATAATAAAATATTTGTTAAAACTTATAAGCATATTTTGGAGTATCTTTCGTTTCAACTCTACTTTTCCAATGGCTTTTCCTTTAGAGGGAGAAGATTCTGTGGAGCGAGATGAAGAGATATAAGCTATGCAAGGACGTGATATGAGTTCACCATTCCCTAATACCTTTGCTATCTATACACACATTTAAGTTCCATCTTACAGCTATGGTACCATGTGACTGAATTCTAGCCAAGGGAATATGGGTAAAAATAATGTTTTCCATGTCCATATCTGACAATAAGGTGCTTTCTGCATAATTATCCTCTTTATTTTATCAGATGCAGAATATCCAGCAAAGAACCTGAAATGCAAGAAGATGGCCATTGGATGAATGAGCCTGGGTCTCTGAGTGACATACTGGAACAGAGCTCTTCCTCCTAGCTAAGTAAAATTAGACTGGGATTGAAGGAAAGAAACAAATCTTTGCTTTGCTCAGTCACTGAGGTTTTTGGAGGATGATTTTGTAAATGAACCCCTTGAATTATACAAAGTTACATCTTGGAAAAGAAGTAATGAGAACAAGCAGCACTTCTCATAATGTGATCTCTATGCTAATTGTTATGTTCCTTAGCTTTGTTATTCAACCCCTGATTTTTAAGAGTATACCCAGGGGTCATTCATATTTAGGGGGAAGAACATTCATTATCCAAATAAACAAGATATATATGAAGTACAAGGTCTATTTATCTAATATATGTATTTAAACTAAAATTAGGAATCATTGTGCAGATCAAGATTTTAGATAAAACACTCTATCCATGTATTGGCAAGCCAAATACATGGTCAAATAAGGTAGACACTAGGACCATCTTATGCACTGCCCAAGAAATGATCATGACTTTTTTCTTGAGACTTTTGATAACTCTTCCAATCCAGCACTCTGCTATGGCCTGGGAAAGCAGTGGAAGATGGACCAAGTGCTTGGGCCCCTGAACCCACGTGGGAGACCCAGAGGAGGCTCCTGGCTCCGGGCTTCAGATAGGCCCAGCTCAGGCCATTCTGACCATTTGGAGAGTGCAACAGAAGATGGAAGATCTTTCTATCTGCCTCTCCTTCTCTCTGTAACTTTACCTCTCAAATAAATAAATAAAATATTAAAAAGATCCACCAGACAGCTTATTCTTACTCTGTGTCTTTATGTGTTATAAATCATCTATGAGCCAAGAAAATAGGCTTTAGAACAGAATCTACTGGCTGGCACCTAGATCTTGCTCTCCTATACTCTAGAATTTGTGACAAATTTCTACTATCTATGTTTATCATATTTTGTTACTGTAGCCTAAGCAGACTAATACATCAGCTGGTTTAAGCAAGGGAAGATTATACAACATCTTGCTGGTGACTGTTGATAAACTAAATGTGTAACCCTATGCCAATCTGCACAAAGACATTCTGTTGGTCAACATAGGCTTCTTATTTTTGCAATATTTCATTCATCAATTTCTATTTATTTGAAATAAGAGAGAGACACAGATCTGGTGGTTCACTCCCTTAAAAGCACACAACATCCAGGGCTGGATCAAACTGAAGCCAGCAGCCTGAAACTCAATCCAGGTCCTCCATGGAGGTGGCGGGGGGGGGGGGGGTTGGGTGCAGAGTGGAATCAGAAGTGGAAACGGAGCTAGAGCTGTGGCATCCCAGGCGGTATCTTAACTGCTACACCAAATGCCCACCCCATTGTAAAATTTTCATTTTACAACATTGTGGGCACACTGAATTTCATTTTAGAATTCTCTCTTTTGATAGAAACTATGTTAAGCAGCCCCTTCATATTAAACTTGTTACAAATTTTGATGAACCTCATTAAATTTCAGATTATAAAAAGCTGTATCCTATTCTGATATCGCTGGGATTAGACACTTGTTTGGGCTAAAAATATCTCAATTCCCTTTATTCCCAGGATATTTCTGTTAGACCCTTTTATCACAGTTGTATATAGAATAAGGGAGCCTGGATTATAATATATATTTCAAGTTGAAAGGTTTTTTGTGAGTCACAAATGTATCTCTTCCTAAAGCCAATTGTTATATTCAAAGTATATGGTGTTATACCTAAATATACTAAATCAATAAATCAGGAATACCTGTAAATAATAGTCCAGATTGAGTGTAAGAAACCTTGAATTATATTCAACAATGAAATGATTTGCGAACATTTAGAGAATCATTTTTTTTCCTAATTTGCAATAGTACCAAAATGTGTTATGATCATGAAAGAGCAGTTTGTTGGAATAAAAACTAAATTTAAAGATCAAACATTTAAAGTCTGGAAAGACCAACTAGTTAAATTTTTTAAAACCTTATTTCTGTGTGTCAGATGATAATACCCACTGAACAGATGGAGGCAGGAAACATTTAGGTCTGTGCTCCATCTATGGAAATGCAAAATAAAGCAGGAGGCCTGAGTCAAGCTACCTCTTAAAGGAAATTGGCATATCAGTTGCATTGAAGCATATATTATGCTTCCCATTTAGTGACAGTTTTGCACTTATGGAATAAATTACTGAAAAGTACCTTGTATCACTTTAATAATCAAATTATTATGGAATACCTATTTAGACAACATTTTAATCATTTTAAAGTTTTCCTTTTTTAATATTACCAAAATGCTGAAAAGCCTGCAAAAAATCCCACAATTAACTAAATATAGTATGGAGAGAGAAATGAGCTTCATGAATTTTAACTTAAAAATGTCAAAATATAAATCCCAAAGTAAATGCTCGCATAAGGACAGTTTTATCTGCATCAGAATCATTTGTTTTACTGATCCAAATGAATAAAGAGTTGAAAGAAAGAACTCAGACCAATTAGTGTTGCACAGCCCTGGTGAGTGTTTTGACAGCATGAAATCTACAGCATTTCCAAGTAGAGCTGGCCTTTGGACTGTTTGTGCTCCATTTTCATACTTGCCTCCGTGGTTCATAGAGATGCTCTGTGTCCTTGACCCTAATTCTGGACTTCTCCTGGATTCAGCCAATCACCTGGGCAAGGCTGAAAGCAAGAACTGAGAAGGAGCTGCACCGTCTCTACCATGTCCCTGTTGCCTCCAGCAGCTTCTGGATACCACTGTGAGTCTTCCACATTCTATTGCTAATGTGGCAAACCTGCCATCATTCATCATTTTTCTGGAATCCTCAAACCATGGGATTTCTCTTTACAGCTCTTTTAAATGATGGCTGGGGCTGGTTGGCCCTTCACTGATACATTAATCTACTGCTTGCTAGCTCCTCTGTAGAGACCGATGTAAAGACAGGAAGCATAATAAAACTTCAATATTTCAGTAGGATTAAAGAGCCTAAACACTTAATTAAGTACTTAGATTGTGTGAAGATAATATTTAATATCCTTAATATACTATAATTCACTAGTAAGTGTATAGGTCCATCCTTAATTTAATCCAAAGTGATTCAAAAAACAAAAAAATTTAAAAAGATATTTTTATTCTCTGTTACATCCCCGAAAGCACTCTGTGTTGACAAGACAGTTTAGGTCATTCATTACCTGGTTTAAATTTTGAAGATTAGTATTGTCTATAAAATAGCTTTTCCTTTGTTAACCATGAGAGAATGAAAAATCAGCCTTGATGAGTCACCCTATTCCTAAATATAACAAAACAAGCTAAGTTGAAGAAAATTACACGATATAGCAACTGGCTGATCTCTAATCTTAATGCAGTGCTGTTGATGAGGAGGTGTTGGTGATGCCGTAGAAGTCACTCTTACCTAAACTCTGAGGGAATTACACTGTGAAATTATCAAAGGAAGAGTTAACCCAACAGTGATAAACCTCTATCCATGTCTGTTGACTGTGAGTGCTTTGATAAGGCCCAGTATAAGGGAGTCATACAGTAATAAATATTGTTACTGTCAACATCTTACTTGGTAATTATATTAAGAAAATTTCAAACATGTTTAATCTGCTTTTTACTATTGTAAATAACACTTGTTGGCTTCTTATCTACAATATTATTAATATAAATGTGTTTTTTTCAAAGTGGTGTGAATTATTTTGCTAAATATGTAAAAATCATTCCCGTGATTGATACCATTTTCTGTCTGAAAATCTTCAATTATGGTTGCTAATAAGATGAAATATACAACATCATCAACAATGGATCTGCCATACGTTGCTGGTTACAGCCACTTAGGAAGACAATTTGGCAGCTTCTTACAAACATAGACTCACTCTTTCTAAATGATTCCAGCATGTGAGCTTCTTGCCCTTTACTGAAACGAGTGAAAAACTATGTCTTCAGAAAAACCTCCATATGGATGTTTGCAATAGCTGTAGTCTTAAAATTGATCAAACTTAAAGCAACAAATATGCCCTTTAGTAGATGAATCCATAAACTGTGTTATATACAGATATATTAAATTATATATTTATATAAAATATATAAATATTATACAATCCTAAAAAGAATTGAGCTACTGAGCCACAGAAAGACATGAAGGGACCTTAAATAGATATTACTAAATGAAAGAACCCAATCTGAAAATGCTATATATTATATGATTCCAATTATGCAACTTTTTGGAAAATGCCTAACAATGGAAACAGTAAAGCAATTAGTATTTGGTTGGCAGTTGTGGATAAGGATAAAAGAATAAGGGGAATAATTTAGGCTAGTGAGACTACTCTACACACTTCTGTATAGATCCATGACACTATACAGTTGTCAAAACCCACAGACTGTACAACAGCCAAGTGTGAACCCTAACATAGATTATGGATGTGGGGTGATGACAATGGGTTAATGACCATTCAGCAATTGGAACAAGTATACCACTCTGTGGAAAAATCTAAATTGACTCTATTATTTAGTTATCCACCAATTTCTCTTATACTACATTCACTCTGTTTAACACTGGTTCATGTAGTAAGTAATAAAATAAAATGCTTAATTCTGACTTACCCAACTTTTTATGGTGCAGCCCCTTAGAGTTACATATTTAATATTCACAGTTTTGATGATTTACAAGCAGCCCAGCCCAGAAGGCCTATATCTGTAGCAATTTTTCATAACTGAAGTCTGGATTTGCATTAGACAAGTAGAGCTGCTGGGCTTTGTGAAGGAGAAACTCAACTAATGATCAAACAAAGCCTACACTCCTGTAAATACAACTCAAAGCAGTTTTAATCCTCGTGCTTTGCTTTATTTTAGTCAGAAATAGAGTAAAACAGCATTCACTACCAATTATTCAACAGTGGATCAATATAGTCTAGATCACAGAATATATTAGCATGTTGACTACTCGTTTTTCAATTACACATGACTTTCCCACCTCTGAATCTGCTGTGTCCCATTGGAGCCATGCCTGCTTTTCCAGTAAACTGGGGATTGAGGTCTTGGAATTGTGGGCTAATTGACAGTCATATGCTATTATTATCCAAAGGTGACATCCTAATTCAATTATAAACATTTCATATATTTCATTTCTGGTGATTGCTTCAATTTTCCATAATAACATGTAGATGAAGGTTATAGAATAAGAAGAATAAGACTTTTATTTTTTTTGCTCTGATTTGGAAAAACAAATAAAAAAAATACAGAAGAGAAGCAGCACTAGCAGCAGCAACCTCTGGCTTGTGTTTGTTTTATTCTGTTTCCATTTCTTTTTAATTAGCCATTTTAAGAAGCTGAGGCTTTAAAAGAGACATTTTGTTTCAATTGAATTTCAAATTAATGCTAAGATTTTGGGGAAAGGAACTTTCCAAGTTATTTGCTCAATTGTAAGCAGAGCCTTAAAGTCCCCTACAATCAGAATTGAGTCTCTCATGGTGTTTCTTTGATATTTGTCATATTAATCAAACATAAGTTTTAAATTTCTGAATTCTGAATGAATGTTCCAACTCGGAAGAGATTCAAGAAATTATTTTGGATAAACTGAAAACGTTAAAGAGTGACTTGAAATTTACAACAACAAATTTGGGGACTTTGTTTTTTAAGTTACCCTCAACATATAGGAATTTAGGAAAAATCTGGTGTGTCTGTATGGGTGCAAACTGTTGAAATCTTTACTTAGTATATACTAAGTTGATCTTCTGTATATAAAGATAATTAAAAATTAATCTTGGCCGGCGCCGCAGCTCAATAGGCTAATCCTCCGTCTTGCAGCGCCAGCACCCCGGGTTCTAGTCCTGGTTGGGGCGCCGGATTCTGTCCGGGTTGCTCCTCTTCCAGGCCAGCTCTCTGCTGTGCCAGGGAGTGCAGTGGAGGGTGGCCCAAGTGCTTGGGCCCTGCACCCCATGGGAGACCAGGAGAAGCACCTGGCTCCTGCTTTCGGATCAGCGCAGCGGCCATTGGAGGGTGAAGCAATGGCAAAGGTAGACCTTTCTCTCTGTCTCTCTCTCTCACTGTCCACTCTGTCTGTCAAAAAAAAATTAATCTTAATGAAGAATGAGATGGGGGAGGGAGTAGGTGGTGGGATGGGAGTGGGGGTGGAAGGGTAGGTGGGGGAGGGAGAATCACTATATTCCAAAAGCTGTACCTGTGAAATTGATATTTATTACATAAAAGCTTTCAAAGAAAGGAAAGTTGGGATAGACAATCACACATACAATTTTTGAGTGAGGCTCAAGCTAGGGATATATGGAAAAATGTAAGACTGTAAATACTATTTAAAATGATGGATTCAGATAACATTTCCAAGAAAATGCATATATATCAAGCAGAGAAGTCTCAGACTTTCCTTTGGGATTTTACCTCCTTCACCGGTCAGGGAGATGAAGGATGAAGTACAAAAAGGGTTAAAGAACAGTCAGGGAGACAATAAGAAGCCAACAAAAGGATGATATTCTAGAAGCCTGGAGAAGCAAGCACTTCCCATACAGGACCTCTGTCAAAAGAGTTGTATTATAATTATGTCTAAGTGCTCCCAAAAGATGTATCATTCTTGGGTGCTTCAGTAAAGTTAATTAAATTTCTTTAAAAAAAAATAAAAAGCAACATTAGCTTCAAGATGCAATGACTTTGAACAGCCCTTGTTTCAACTGTTGAGGATTTTTTTTTTTTTTACCATGCAAACTGTTGAATTCTTTACTTAGTATAGAGTTGGTCTTTCATGTATAAAGTTAATCAAAAATGGATCTTAGTAGAGAATGGGACTGGAAATGGGATAGGGAGGAGGAGGGGTGGGAGAATGGGTGGGAGGGTGAGTATGGTGGTAACAATCACTATATTCCTAAAGTTGTACTTACGAAATGCATGAAGTCTGTATTCGTTCAATAAAGGCTTCTTTGTGGGGAGGATAAATTTTAAAAAAGTAGAAGAGAGCAATCATCTTTGTCCAATGCTGTAGGTTGGTCCAGAAAGGTCATTGGGTTTAGCAAAATGTAATCCATTAAGGACATTCAAAAGAGAGATTTGGGGAATATAGAAAGAATTAAAGCATAATTCAAATAGGTTCAAAAGATTTTATTTCGAATACATGGCTGCAACTGTATGCATATACATGTATAATATATGAGGGTATTTCAAAAGATCATGGGAGGTGGTCAGCTTTGTGGCATAGTGAGTTAAGCTGCCATTCACAATGGCAGTATCCCATGTCATAGTGCTGGTTTGAGTGCCGGCACTTCACTTCTAATCCAGCTCCATGTTTGTGTGCTTAGGAAGGCAGCAGAGGATTAAAAGTACTTGGGCCTCTGCCACTCATGTGGGAGGCCTGGATGGAGTTCTGGATTCCTGGATTCAGCCTGGACTAGTGACAGCCATTGAAGCCATTTGGGAAGTGACCAGTGTTGGAAGATTCTCTATCTTTCTATTTCTCTCTCTGTCTCTCCTTTTCTCTCTGTCACTATTTTGTTTTTCTTCCCTGCTACAGAATAAGGCAGAGAAGTCCTTAAAATTTCAGTTACTAGTGAATTCAAAGGTTGATACAGCTAATATTTTATGGTATAAAACAAATATGTCAATCACTGATTAAGAAATGGCCCTTGAAGCTACTATTCCATATTTTAAAAAATTCATTTATATAAAATAGTATGATTAAAACTAAACTCTAAGTCTGATTACTACCCACAGCATATCCAATATCTTCAGTGAGTTAGCAAGTTCTTTACACTGGATATTTTTCATCTCTTATTTTAGAAACAGATTAAAGTAAAAAAAAATACATGATATCAAATTTGGGGAATGTCATGGATTTATATTTAACTTAAAAGGTGAATGTTTTGTGCATTCAAGTATTTGACATGATATATATGGAAAATGTAAATTTTATCTGGTAAAGGCACAGATTTCAATGACTCTATGTCCCCTTTCTTTTCTCTTCAGCTAAGACATTCTGCCTAGGTTCCAGATGCCCTTCGGAAATCAGAGTTTATAGGACCATCTTACAAAACAAAAACGCACACCCTGATGCTGCTGAATGGTCAAGGACAGAGATAGGGAAAGCACAACATCACATGAATGCCTCTGAAGTGGTGTGGAATTCTAGAGAAGAAGTATTCAAGGAACAAGGGGGACCTGCTGGAGCTGAAAAGTGGAAAGGTCACTCGAGTTTGTATCTCATATCCCCAGCCTTTCAAGTAGATCAAAGGTGCTTGTCTTTGTGGGACTGATTTGTGGGGTTGCCAGATGACCACACATGGCAGGAGGCCCCCATTTTATGAGCCTGCTCCACCTGCTGTTATCCTCAGGGGTTCTGACTTCCTATTTACCCTGTCTGTCTCACCCTGCTGCTCAGTGCAGCATGGGGAGAAGGGGAAACCTTTGCTTTTTGTCTTTCAGGAGATGCTGTAAGTTTTGGATGATCAAATTGTGAGATGAACAATTCCATTTTGCTTAATTCGCCATAGATTATACTGAATTTTGGAGAAGAAAATATCTCCCAGAATCCATTTGTAAGGTCTTGAGAAACCCTGGATTTGAAGCACCTTGCTTGAGGCACAGCCAACCATCTTTTTTAGTCTGAATCTCAATTTCTAAAAGGGAGAATGACACTAATAATCTGTTAGAAATCTGAAGTAAATATGAGGGGAAAAGAAAGCACTACAGAGCAAAGAGTTGGAAAAAGAAAAAAGGCACTCCTATGACAGCATTTATACATAGCATTTGCATAGCACAGTCCTTCTCCTTAACTCATATTATTGAATTAGTTCACAATTCTAGCATCCCAAATAAAACTCCATCATTAAATGAACAAATATTAGAAAGATATTTTTGGTATTCCCCTACTACTTTGTTTTCAAAGTTATATCATTCAGTCAAGTGAATTGCAATTTTCAATGCATATTATAGTATTTAAAAGGTTATGAAAGCATGCACTTGGAAATTGGAAAGATTAATGATGGATTATTGAAAAATCATAATCTTTGAGTTACTGTGGATCTTATTATTTATGCATAAATATTTAAGTTCAATAAAATGTTTAAAATTAGCATAATTATAATTTTTAATTTATAGGTACTTATTTGAAAAGCAGAGAGAGAGAGCAACAGAGAAGGATGTTGCATCTGCTGGTTTACTCCCCAAATGCCTACCACAGCTAGGACTGGGCCAGGTTGAAGCCAGGCTGTGGCAAATACCCACCACTAATTATAATGTTTTTGTAAAATCTTGAGACTCAGGCATTCTTTCTTAGCTCTTCTCTTAAAGACATCTCAACTACTAATGATCTACTGTCTTTTGGGGATTGCAGCAAAGACTTGAAATGAATAGCTTTTGTTTCTTAAAAAACTTCTTATGGTTTGATTTAATTTTCCAAACATTTCCCAGGCTTCCATTTCTTTTATTTTATGATACTATTAAAGAAAAAAATCAAATGAGTGTTCTTTATATCATTTAGGATCATAGAAATCATTAGGCCCATTTTTCATTCTATGTAAGTCAACATTTACTGTAACTAAATTCCTGAAGCAAGATACTTCAAAAAGGAAAGAGATTTACTTTGACTCACAGTTCTGGAGATTCTCAGTCCCAGATCGGGCAGGCCCCATTGGTTTGGCTTCTGGAGATGGTATCCTTGCTGGCAGAGTTCCAAGATGGCACAGGCATCACGTGCAAGGGACAGGGAATGCACATATTTCTATCCATATCTCTCGCTATACAATTCCTCTCTCTTTATAAAGCTACCAGGAATCAACGATGGGGGCTCCAACTTGATGATTCACCTGCAAACATCATAACTGAATTAAGTTTCCTATGACTTTGGAATTGAACCTCCTGCACGAGCTCAGGGTCCAAATCATATTCAAAATACAACATATGCAAATTCAAACTGTCTTCTACCATTTCCAGTTATGACCAATTTACATAAAACATGACTTACACCTAAGTAACTCTCCACCTAGGCTTACAACACAGGCCATGAAAAAGACAAGCTTTGGAGGATGCATTAGTAGACACCTGTAAATATCAGACTGCCTGCAATATTAACCCATAGGGAGTAACTGAGAGTAGTGTTGAACCTGTGTGACAATCTTGAAAATACAATAACAGTTTCTTGACTCCCCACTATTAGAAGCACGCATAACAAATAGACTGAAAAATAAAAGTCAAGAGCATATCGAATAAGCTTCAAAATGTCAAAATAAATTTAAAACACAGAGATCAAGGCGATTAAAAATGATAGATGTGAGGTACATGGTAGAACCAAATTATTAAATAAAATGTAAGATTATACTCACATATAACAAAATGAAACATTGTGTTCCAGAAAATTCTGCCATAAAATACATAACATTGAGTTAAGTCTTCATGAAATTGCCATTCTTCAAGGTAATAACTCTTCTGGGTATCAAAGAAAAAATATATACAATTTCAAAATTGAGGTGAAGCAGAATTTTATTTTATTTAAAGTTTTATTTTATTTATTTTAAAGGCAAAGCAAGAGAGAGAGGAAGAGAGAGAAAGATCTTCCATCGACAGCTTCACTCCCCACATGACTGCAATGGGCAGAGCTGGTCCTGCTGAAGCCAGGAGGCAGGAGCTCATTTCAAGTTTCTCCCACAGGTGGCAGGGGCCCAAGTACTTGTGCCATCATCCACTTCTCTCCCAGGAACATAAGCAAGGAGCGGGATCACAAGCAGAGCAGCCAAGACTCAAGCCAGTGCTCTGATGTGGGATACTGGCATTGCAGGCAGCAGTTTAAAACGACTGTGCCATAACACCAGCCCCCAAAGACCTAAATTTAAAACTCAGTGATCTCAGATTTCTCCATAGCAATACTGCTGACAGAATGTTGTTTAAAAGTGGCTATAATACTTTGAAAATAATAATAATAATGCGAGCCAATTATCTTAAACTGAGCCAAATTCTTCCACAGGTACAAAGGTAAAAGCTAATTCAAGATTAATTCAAGATTTTCTAGAAGTTCTTAACCACAGAATATAGAAAATTAAGAGATAACTAAACAATAAATCTTCAGTATTAGCAAACTAAGACCGATCATGTAATTGCAAAAAGAAAAAAAAAAGTTACAAATTTTAAAATATAGAGAAACACACCCTAGCAACAGTCAGCAAGTGGTGAGGGTTCTTAGGAGGCTGGGGGAATGTTAACTTTAGTAACTTTCTCATCTTCATTGAGAAATTCAAGTTTGGGTGCAGAGGTATGCACCAAAATCTATCCCCTATAAAGAATTACAACTTCCTTTCTAGCACTCATGGTACAAAGCATCAAAACTGATGAACAAGTAAACAAACACACAAACATGAAAACCAGTTCCTTCCTTTTCCAATATCGGCACAACGAGAACTCCACTGGGAATACGGACAGCTAAGATCACATGGCCCTTTCTATCCCCAAGTCCTAGTGAATGATTTCAGTATTTCTCTGGGAGACGCTGACCGCTAGCTTTCCTCATTTAACCCACCTTCGGTGTTGCAGAGCCTAAGTTCCTGGAGAGTGAGGCTGAAGTGTTGGGAGCTCCCTTCTTACTACTCATAGGTTGCAGGTCCCACTCTAGAAGTGGTAAAACAGTAATACCAGGACTCTGCTCATTCTTGACCCAACTTGCTCCTGCAATAGACATACCATGCTGCAAAAGGCAAGCTGGGAAGACCAGAGGTTACCAAATCCTGGAAAACCATTGCTTCACTTCAAGAGAAGTGCGTCTCTGACCCTGCCCTCCACCTGAAGGTGTGGTTCAGTTTCCTTCCCAGTCAGGCAGGCAGATCATAATGTTGTAGGCATGGCCCCTGGATAGGATGGGTCAAGGTTCTTGTCTCTGTCACAAGAAGGAATTCAATGGGAGAACAAAGATGATAGGGAGTAGGAAAACAAGATTGAGCTAAAGCAAAGGAAAAGTTCACCCTCAAGAAATCTAAGTGCCTATAAACTCAAGAGAGAGAATGAACCAAGAGGCCTCATAAGGTTCTGGCCGTCCTTTTAGGCTATTGAGAGGGATAGAGTATGATGTCTGGGATGGAGATTAATTGGATATTCCAATAAATTGGAAATTGGGGCTGGGATGAGTATCACCCATTTCCTTGCCCTTTTATGGAGATCTCAATGGGAATGCTAGCCTTGGTAATTTTATCATAATAACATGATAATGACCTAAAGGTCACTGTAGGAGCACACGCTGCAGTTATATTGGATATTTCAAGCTGAGGCTGGTTCTAACTTTGCAGCATTGCTGAACTGCCAGTTTCTGCTATAAACAGAAGGCAGTTTGGGCAGTGCACAGAAAGGAAAGTTTGAGTGCTGCAGAGAAATGGCTTTGGGCAGGCAGTTTGGGTGGTGCAGACCATGTCACATGGGGGCTGGTCACTGGCTGCTGTGATGGCAGGACAGTGCTTTTTCATGGGCCACCTGGAGTTGTCAGGCAGCAGACTGTCTGGGGCTGTCATGTTGTGAGTACACTGAAGCTATCCTAGTACCACTGAGCTGTTGCAGCTCCAGCAAGGTAGTGCCATTGAATTTCAGCTCCTCTCTGTTAGCTGCCTATATGCCCACATCAATAAGAATAGAAGAGCTCTTGGGGCCAGTTTCTGGAAAAGGGAGTTAAGCCACCACCTGCAATGCCGACGTCCCATACAGATGCCAGTGCATGTCCTGGCTGCTCCACTGATGGCCTGGAAAAATCAGTGGACAATGGGCCAAGTGTCTGGGCCCCTGACCTCCACGTGGGAGACCTGATGAAGCTCCTGGCTCCTGGCTTCAGCCTGGCACAGCCCTAGCCATTGCGGCCATCTGAGGAGTGAACCAGCAGATAGAAGGCTCTCTCTCTCTCTCTCTTTCTAACTCTGGTTTTCAAATAAGCAAATAAATCTTTTAAAAAATAAGAAAACATCTCTGAAGTAGTCCCCAGAGAAACATATTATTTGCAAAAAATCGTGGGCAAATTCAAGTCTAAAATCACTCTCAAAACATTAACGATGTTGCTGATACGCAACTGAAGGGAGCCAGGTAACTTCCTGAGGGTGAAAACATGATAAGAATGATCTACAGCTGGTATCAGAATTAATAGTAAAATATTACATACTTTTTCCACTGATATCCAGAATTCCATCTCACCATTTCTATTAAATGTTGCTCTGGAGATTCTAGTTAGGAATTGGGTAAAATAATAAAATAAAAGTCATCCAGAAAGTATTACATACTTTTTCCACTGAGATCCAGAATTCCATCTCACCATTTCTATTCAATGTTGTCCTGGAGATTCTAGTTAGGAATTAGGTAAAATAAAATAAAATAAAATAAAATAAAATAAAAGCCATCCAGACTGGCAAGGAAGGTGTAAAACTATTTCTTTTTTCAGACAGCATGAACATGTGTATACAATGTATTAAGGAGTCTACTAAAAAATAAAGTAATAAATTAGCTCAGTAAGATTTCAGAATGCAACATTAACATGCAAAAATCAATTATTTTTGTATATACATTCAACAAAATGCATAAACCTGAAATTAAGAAATCAAATCTATTTACAATAGCATCCAAAAGCACAAAACAATTTAGAAAAAATTTTTAAAGTTGTACAAAATTTATATTGTGAAAATGGGTGTGCCTCTGGTGGATTTTGTCAGAGGGAGAAATCCGTGGTGCCCACGGACTTTTGAGACCCAACAAATGAACTAGCAAGGTGTGTGGCAGTGACCTCTAGGGGTCCCTCTCTTCCAGGTAGAAAAAAACTGACTAAATGCAAAAAGGGTAGAGACTTTCAAGCAGGGGCCTTCTGGGAACAAGGAGGTAGAAGGGATTTTCTGAGAAATACCACAAATGCAGCTAGGTCAGCTAAAGCAATCCTATTAGACCATCTGCAGTGATTCGGTACCTGCAGGTGTGACTGTATAAGGTTGCGTGGGCACTGCTATAGAACTAAAATATCCAATCAAAGGTTGTATATCTGAATATGTTTTACGAAGGTTAAAGTTGATTCTGCTAGGATATATAAGATAGCTCCTTGCTTTGTTCAGGGCCCAGAATTTGGAGACGAAACTCTCTGGATGAGCTGGCAGAAGAATAAAACTGTTTTTCCTGTTAAAAGCCTTGGTATATCCACCTTTCTGGCTGGATTTCTTGCTAGAGGGGCAGGGTGCCCACTGAACTCTGAGCGGAAGGCACACTGTTTCCCCTCTCCTCCAACCAAGGTGCCCAGTGACCTACAGGGAAGTGCGATCTTCCCAGAATAAGGTGAGTGGAGTCTGACCTAGAGAGTTGGCAGAGGGCAGGGTGCCTATTTGGCATGTTGCCCCCTCCCCTCCTTCCACCGAAGTGCTGCACTCAGGGAGAGTGTGCCTCTGTCTTTGGATGGGGAAGTTTGCAAGGCAAAATGGAGCCCCTACAGCCTGTGACTGTGGAAATTCCGCATTTTGTGAACGTGGGAATCCTGTAGAAGTATGAAAGGCTAGGAAACCAATAAGAGGGTGGGGTATGCCTGTGTTTTGGGACAACTACTGAGACCAACTCCAAATCTCAGAATTCCCTCGGTATTGGAAATGGACGCTGTGGAGGGCTACATGTTCATAATAAGGAGCACATAGATTATGCGACTCCTGTGCCTGAGGGAGTGTGGTTGTGCAGGCATCGAGAGGTTCACCTAAGCACAGAGAAGGGCAGAGGCAGTGCTCCTGCCATCCAGGTGATCACGCCCGCTCTACTACAGACTAGAGACGAGTTACCACTCATAACCTGGCGTGTTACCTAAACATTTGTGCCACACATAAACCCTTGCCAGAGCTCCTTGGTTATACCCAGCATACACCTCTGAATTTTCCCTGAAATAAAAAATTCCTTGAAACAAATTGGAATGACAATACAGTACATAAAAACATATGACAAACAGAAAAAGCAGTATTAAGAGGAAAGTTTATAGCAATTAGTGCCTACATCAAGAAATTGGAAATATATCAAATATATGATCTAACACTACTTCTCAAGTACCTAGCAAAATGATAGCAAACCAAACCAAAAATTAATATAAGACATAACAAACATTAGAGAAGAAAGAACCAAAATTGAAATAAAAATGATATAAAAGATCTGTGAAATGAAGAGCTAGTTATTTGAAAAAATAAACAAAATTGATGGACCATTGGCCCAACTTACCACAAAAAGGGAGAAGACCTAAATTAACAAAATCAGAGAAGAAAAATGTTACAACTGATACCACTGAAATTAAAATGATCATTAGGAATTATTACAAAGAGCTTTATGCCTACTAGTTGGAAAACTTAAAAGAAACATATAGATTTCTGAACACAAGCAACTTACCAGAGGTGAACTACAAAAGGCATAGAAAACCTTAACAAACCAATAACCAAGACAACAACAAAGAAAAGTCCAGGACCAGGTGGCTTCACTGCTGAATTCTAAACTTTTAAAAAACTAATCCCAATTCTTAAACTATCCAAAAATATTGAAAGGGAGAGAATTCTCCAAAACTCTTTCTATGAGACCAGAATTACCTTAATTCCAAAACCAGAAAAATATACCAGAAAGAAAGAAAACTATAGACCAATATTGCTGATGAACATTAATGTAAAAATCCTCAACAAGTTATAAGCTAATTGAATCCAACAATGCATCAAAAGATCATCCACTCAGACCAACTGGAACTTATCCTAGTGATACAGGGATGTTTCAACATATGAAATCAATAAACATGATATATCATATTTAAAAACTGGAAAATAAAAACTATATGATTATCTCAATCGATGCAGAGATAACATTTGAAACATACAGCATCATTTCACAATAAAAAATATATCTTTAGCAAATTGGATATAGAAGGAACATATCTCAACACAGTCAGGGCAATATATTGCTAACCCACAGCTAGGGGGAAATATGGAAGCATTTCCATTAATCCAAAATCAGACAAAAATATCCAATTTCTCTATTGCTATTCAATACGTTTCTGGATCATTATGTAAGAAAAAGAAATCAAAGGCATACAAAAGGGAAAGGAGGAAGGCAAATTATCCCTGTTTGTGAATGACAAGTTCCTATATATAGGAAAATCAAAAGACTCCCTCCACCAACAGACTATTGGAATTCATAAGAGTTCCACAAATTTGCAGGATAAAATATTAACAGACAAAAAGCAATTGGTTTTATATACACAAACAATACCATGGCTGAGGAAGAACTTGTAAAATCAGTACCATTCACAATAGCTACAACAAATTCAAATATCTGGAATAAATTTAACCAAAGATACGAAAGATCTCTACAGTGAAAATTACAAACCATTAAGGAAAAAAATATAAGAAGCAAATAAAAACTAATACCTGAAAAATCTTCTATGTTCATGTACTGGAAGGATTAATATCATCAAAATGTGCATAGTGACCAAACCAGTTTACATATTTAATTTGATCCCATTCAAAATATCAAGAACATTCTCCTCATATATAGAAAAAATGATGCTAAAATTCATATGGAAATACAAAAGTCCCAAATAGCTAAAGCAATTTTAAACAACAAAAACAAAGCCAGAGGTGTCATAACACCAGATTTCAAGACATACTACATTGCAGTTATAATCAAAACAGCCTCCTGGTACTGGCATAAAAATAGACATTCAGACTAACAGAACATAATGGAAATCCCAGAAGTTAATCCACACATCTACAACCAACTAATCTTTGACAAAGGTACTAAAATCAGTTCCTGGAGCAAGGATGGTCTCTTCAATTCATGGTGCTGGGAAAATTGGATCTCTGCATGTAGAAGTATGAAACAAGACCCTTACCTCACACCTTTTACAAAAATCAGCTCAAAAATAGATCAAAGATATAAGTCCACAACCTGATACCATCAAATTACTAGAGGAATACGATGGGGAAGCTCTGCAAACCTTGGCATAGACAGACTTTTTGGAAAAGACCCCAGATGCACGGGGTAAAAGTAAAAATAGACAATTGGGATTGTATAAAGCTGAGAAGCTTCTACACTGAAAAAGAAACACTCAACAATGTAAAAAGACAACCAACAGAATGAGAGAAAATATTTGCCAATTATGCGATTGATAAAGAATTAATATCAGAATCTATATAGAGCTAAAGAAACTCACCACCAACCAAACAAGCCAGTTAAGAAATGAGCAAAGCGGGGGCCGGCGCGGTGGCTCACTTGCTTAATCCTCTGCCTGCAGCACCTGTATCCCATATGGGCGCCGGGTTCCAGTCCAGCTCTCTGCTGTGGCCCGGGAAGGCAGTGGAGGATGGCCCAAGTGCTTAGGCACCTGCACCTGCGTGGGAGACCAGGAAGAAGCACCTGGCTCCTGGCTTCAGATCTGTGCAACGCGCCGGCAGTAGCAGCCATTTGGGGAGTGAACCAATGGAAGGAATGTATTTCTCTCTGTCTCTCTCTCTCACTGTCTAACTCTATCTGTCAAATAAAAGAAAAAGAAATGAGCAAAGCAATTTTCAAAAAAGATGACATTCAGATGGCTAACAGATACATGAAAAAAATGCTCAAGATCACTAGCCATCAGGAAATGCAAATCAAACCCACAGTGAGGTTTTCTCTCACCTCAGTTAGGCTGGCTATCATACAGAAAGTGGAAGTCAATAAATATTGGTGAGGATGTTGGGGGAAAAGGAACCCTAATCCACTGTTGGTGGGAATGTAAACTGGTAGAACCGTTTTGGAAGACAGTATGAAGATTTCTCTGAAATCTGAAAGAGATCGGCTATACCACTCCTGGACTCCTGGGAATTTACCCAAACCAAATGAAATCTGTGTTATGAAAGAGTGATCTGTTTATTGCATCTCAATTCACAATAGGTAAGATGTCCATCAACCAATGACTAGATAAAGAAAATGTGAACTATGAAATACTACTCATACTCTGTTTTCTCTTCAGGTCGTATAAATCTTTCACCTTTTACTATGGAATACTACTCAGGTGTATAAAGGAAAGGAATCTTGTCATTCACAACAAAATGGATGCAACTGGAAACCATTATGCTGATTGAAATAAGCTCATCCCCAACGTATAAATATTGTGTTTTCTCTTATATGTGTATATGTAATAAAAAGCAATGCATAGGAATAAAACTGACATCTTGTGATATGATTGTTGTCGTTGTTTGTACTCCTGTAGAAAGGTGGTCTTTCTACTTATTACTTGTTGAATATTATGGTTAATGAGGAATTATATAGTTAATTGAGAGCATGTTTTGGTGGCCGGCACTGTGGCATAGTGGGTGAAGCCGCTGCCTGTAGTGCTGGCATCCCATATGAGCACTGGTTCCAGGCTCGGCTGCTCCACTTCCAATCCAGCTCTCTGCTATGGCCTGGGAAAGCAGTAGAAGATGGCCCAAGTCCTTGGGCCCCTGCACCTTCATGGGAAGACCTGGAGGAAGCTCCTGGCTCCTGGCTTCAGATTGGGGCAGTTCCAGCCGTTGCAGCCAATTGGGGAGTGAACCAGCAGATGGAAGACTCTCTCTCTCTCACTCCCTCTCTTCTCTGTGTAACTCTGACTTTCAAATAAATAAATAAATATTTTTTAAAAAACAAAGTATTTCTTTGCAAAAATTAAAGAAATAAAAAAGGAAGGAAGGAAGGGATGGAGAGAGTGAAAATTTAAGTATGGTTACCTTCTTAGAACTGTGCCTATATATAAATGAATCTGTTCTGTTTCAAATAGTAAAAATTAAAAAAAAAATCCATTGCCACAAAATTTCTATTTTGTCTTTTGAACTTAATTGCTGGTCTGGCTTCTTTTACCCAGTGTAAGTGTTTTGGGATTCATCAATGTTGTTGCACGTCTCAGTATTTCATTCCTTTTTATCACTGAGCAGTGGTTAATGGCCATCTGATGTTTCTAGTTTGAGAGTTTTGTAAACAAAGACACTTAAACATTTATATAATTGTGCATATAGTTTTGTGGACATATGCTTTTATTTCTTTTGAGTAGACATCTAAGAGTGGGACTACTGAGTCACAGAATAAATGTATGTGTAAATTTATACACACTGCCAAATTTTTTTCCAAAAAGCTGTACCGTTTTTTGTGTAACTCTTGATTCACGCCAACATATGAGTTTATTTGATTATTTTACTAATGGAATAGGTATGTAGTGTTGTTTCATTTTACATTTCCCTAATGATTAAAGACACTAGACATTTTATATACATATTTTCTATCAACATTTCTTGTATACTGAAAGCCTTTCACCCATTTTATTTTATTAGACTCTTTAAAATGGATACCGAACTTCTTTATGTGTTCTGGATAGAAATCATTTATCAGCCAGGTGTTAGCAAAGATTTTCTCATAGTATATAGACTGCTCCACATTCAACTGAGGCAAAAGTTATACATTTAGTGAATTCCAATTTGTAAAGTTTTTCTTTTCTATTTATGCTTCATGTATTCTATTTAAGGAGGATTTGTCTTCAAGTTGGGTTCAGTTGTTATAATTATGTTTATGATACATTTTGTGATTATTTTTGAATATTAGTAAGGTATAGGTTAAAGTGCTAATGTTTTTGCATTACATGTTTCATTTTGCAGCAAAGTTTAATAAAGAAAGCTATCCTTTCTATATTTAATTACCTTAGCAAATTAATAAAAACAATTTAACATATAAATGTAGCTTTCTTTTTGGAATGTGTGCTTTTCTCCATTGATAAATATTTTTCTTATACGAAGGTACTTTGAGAGGTTTATGAAGAATGGGATTAAATAAGTTTATTTTGGGGTGAAAATTGAAATCCATGCATATTTTTCATAATATGCACTTTCCATTTTTTGACTATACTTTGTACAAATACCACATTGTCTTGATTACAATGGCTTACTTCGAAGTCTTGATACCAGACAGCAAAGTTCATTCAAGAATTGGTCTTTTACTAGTTCTTAAATTCTTCCCATAAATTTAGAAAAAGTCTGTCAATTTCTACTGAAAAGTTTATTGAATTGATAGGGCTTGCACAGACTCTGTAGATAATTAAGGGGTACATTGATAACTAGATGAATTATCCCAATAAATTATTATGTTACATTGTCCAATTTTTAGGTATTTAATTTCCACATCAATGTCTATGGCTTGCACACATATTTTGGTATATTTGTTCAAATGCATGTCTGTTTTAATGTTATTATACTTATAATATCAATTCAGATATACATTTCATGTCAGTTTCCTATTCATTCCCAGCATATAAAAATGCACTTCAATTTTTTATATTGATCTTGTATACTGAAATGGTCCCATACATTCCGATTAGTTCTCATAATTTACTATACATTTGGATGGATTTGCTCAGTAGATAATTGTGCTATCAGTACATCAGTCTTGCTTCTTCCTCTCCAACACGGATGCCATTTGTTTCTCTTCCTTACCTAACTGTACGAGTGAAACTTGTCGCTCCCCCTCTTCGTGGAGGAACGACACAGGACCCTGCGCTGTTCTTTCGTCTGCTCGGCCCTCCCCGGGTTTGCTGCTGGTTCTTCCCGGGTTGGCTACTATCCCTTCCACCTCCGTGGAAGGGCAGTTCCCCCTGGCCACATTCCCCACTTCCGCAGGGGAGCGGCACACCGCCGGCCGGCTCTCTTGGGGGCTGCACAGGTGTTCCTTCAGATGTTCCCCTTAGAAGTTCCCGGTGCATGCCGTCTCTCTCCTCCTTTATAGTCCTCCTCTGCCAATCCCAACTCGGCTGCCCACATGCCGAGTACGCTGCTCTCCTCCAATCAGGAACAGGTCCTGCTGTTTATTGGCTGAACTGGAGGCAGCTGTGTAGAAGCTGTTTTCTTCTCTCCCAGCGCCATATTGTGGGAGAGCAGATGCATAGAATAAGTCTTAATTCCAGTAACTTAGTCCAGTCCGGATTGCTCCCCACAAAACTGAAGACCGGGGGAAGAGCTGAGGTCTCAGCTTAACTCTAACGGCCATCTTCTAGAACTCCCTTGTCCCTGGGGGAACTTAACACTTTTTCTTTTCTGAGCTTCAACTGATTGAATGAGGCTCACCATAGCAATCTGTTTTATTCAAAGTCTATTAATTTAAATAGCAACTAATCTAAGCCAAAAGATACCCTCACATGAATGAACAGTGTTTCTGGGACCATGGCTTAGCCAAGTTGATACGTAAAATGAATATTTACAATGCATCTACTGGGATGATCATATGTAGAGTTTTATTTTCTATTTTAGCATCTGTGTGATAAATTGTATTTACTGACTTTCAAACATTGAACTCACTTGGTTTTCCAAGTACTTTATCGTGATGTAATATCTTTCTTTACATTCCTGGATTTGATTTGCTAATATTTTGAATGACCTTCTATCTGTGTTCATATTGGTTTCCTCTTGCTGCTATAATAAATTGCCATAAATGTAGTGGATTCAAGCAACATCAATTTGTTTTCTTGCAGTGTGGAGGTCAGAAGTAGAAAATAGATCCTACTTGGCTCTCATCAATGTGGTAGAGGGCTGTGTTGCAGGCATATAAGGAGAGTGTTTTTCCATGCTTTTTCCAATTTGTGTTCATGGATATTTCTCATATTGTCAACTAGATACTTTAAGGTAATAACTGTTGAATTACTTTCTTATTAATTTAAGATTGAGTCATCTGTAATTATCATTCAACTTCTTTATTGCTTGAAAATAGATGACTTTTCTTTACTAACTTTTGCGTCTTACAGTTTTTAAAAATAGAATTAGGAAGAGGTAATATTAAATATATTGGGAGCAGATAGTACGGTAAATATTTTTTTACAGCTAAAAATGTGCATGCATTTTCTTCTGAGTTGTTAGTGTGAAATGTTTCATCAGTACAGTTAGTAGTGGACTTAGTTGAATCAGCCACGGGTTTTTGTGTTGCCAGTTTTACCCTCAATGCAATACAAGCTTTAGGTGAAGATGTGTGCTTCAGGAGTTTTCAGTGTCTCCCTGCTCCACACTTGTTATTTGATACCGTTGTACAATTGAGAGACAGCATTGTTGCTCTGACCAAGGGTCAGCAAGCTTTCTGTTAGATAGTAAATAATTTAGATTTTTAGGCTACATATGTTCTCTGTCACATATTCTTTTTTTTTTTTTGGCAAGATTTATTTATTTATTTGAAAGCCAGAATTAGAAAGAGAGAGACAGAGGCAGATGGGGGGGGGGGGAGAAAGAGAGAGAGAGAGAGAGAGAGAGAATTTCATCCACATATTCACGTCCCAAATGGCTGTAATGCAGGGGATTGGCCAGGTGGAAACCAGGAGACTGGCTCTCCATTCAGGTCTCCCACATGGTAGCCGGAGCCCAAATACTCAGGCCATCTTCCACTGCTTTCCAAATCACATTAGCATTATCTGGGAGCTGGATCAGAAGTGCAGCAGCCAGGACTTGAATTGGATTTTATATGGGATGCCAGTGTCTCAGGTGGTGGCTTAACCCACTGTGCCACAATGCCACTCTCACCCCTATCCTTCTTTGTTTTTATTTTACAAGCTTTAAATACTGTAAAAACATTTCTTAGTTCACAGGCATATAAAAACAGTCTGCTGCTGATGAATGTTGTGGCACAGTGGGTTAAATTGCTGCTTGTGAAGTTTGCATCCAATATGAGGGTGATGGTTCAGGTCCCAGCTGCTCCATTTCTGACCCAACTTCCTGCTAATGAATCTTCCGAAGGCAGCAATTGGCTGAAATGCCTAGGCCTTTGTCAAACCCATGTGATAGACTCATTTGGTGTTTCTGGTTCCTGACATCCCCATCCTGGCTGTTGAGAACACTTGGGGAGTGACCCAGATGGAAGTTGTCAGTCTGTCTATCCCTCTATCTCTACCTCCATCTCTGTCACTCTTGCTTTTGCTCTAGATGAAAGAATAAATAAAACATATATTTAAAACAAATGGCCCACTTAGTAGAAGTGGCCTATTGGCTGTCACTTGTCGACTGCTTCTTTTGCTCTATCCCATGAGTAAACTTAAACTTGTTCATTGCTTGTTAGTACAACATTCATAGCAGAGCTATGTAGGTTTTCTTTTTTTTTAAGATTTATTTATTTATTTGAGAAGCAGAGTTAGAGAAATGTATTCCATCCACTGGTTCACTGCCCAGATGGCTGCAACAGCTGGAGCTGGGCTGCTCTGAAGCCACGAGCCAGGTGCTTCTTCCAGATCTCCCATGTGGGTGCATTGGCCCAGGCACGTGGGCCATCTTCCATTGCTTTCCCAGGCAATTAGCAGGGAGCTGGATCAGAAGTGGAGAAGCTGGAACTCAAACTGGTGCCCATATGGGATGCCTGTGCCACAGGCAGAGGATTAATCTGTTATGTAGGTTCTTAAGCCTGGTTATTTACAAGTGGGGATTTTTCACTTTTCTTGCCCTGTGATCCTCAAAGAAACCAAAATATACTTTACTCTCCTGAAGTTCTAGGGTAGCAGAAAGTTGGCATTTCTTCCCTGATCATTAGAAAATATATGCTTTGTACTATTGCAATATTATTGGTCAAAAAGGTTTTCTGGTTCCTCCCCTAGAAGCAGAAGTCTTGAATTGGAAGCAATAGCTCTTCTTTTGATTTGCAACATAAAGAAGTGGGGATTTCTAGCCCTCTCCTATCTGAGAGGCAGAGGTGTTTTGTGTATATACCTCCCATCGTGGCTGTGGGGAACATGGGGTCTCTCCCCAACTCTCAGAAGTGCATTTCCTTCACTTATAAGATGCCAAATCCTGGGAAGATACCTTTATCTCAAGGCAGGCAGTCACCGTATGTCTGCCTGTGGCACTGAGCAGTGAGGCCATTCTGGCTAGGCTCCAGCTCTGCCTCTAGTATTTCCTGAGCACACTCAGGGGACGCCTTTGAAGCAGAGCTTGTGAGCCAATGTGTATTTGGAATTCCCAGGCAATCTAAGCGGATACACTAGCTCACATTTGGCCTTTAAGAATTCATTAATATTTTAGCTGGATTTTTCTCACCTGCCTCCCTGGCACATACCTCGTCCTTCGCTGTTCTTCCAAAGGTGAGATAGGTCATGTTTTCCACTTCTCCTCAGAAGAGTTTGTCCCTCTTTGGAATTCAGTTCCCTCCACTGTGTTATGACCCCCAGTCTCTGATGGGTTCAAAAACAGTTAAGATTTCTGAGATTATCTGGCACTGTCTCATTGTTTGGGGTAAGAGCAAGTGATTCCTGTGGCTTTCAACATCTTAAGCAGAAGCACGCATAGTAGCTTCCTCCCATGGGAAGAATGACTCAATAAATATTTAGTGATGGATTAATAATTTAGCAACTCACAGACTATAAGCTTTACTCCTTTACAATTCTCTGTTTCATTGTTTTGCCGTATATGGATCTTTTGCACATTGAGTATGATGCTTTTTAACACCCACCATCACATACATTGAGGAAAAATAACAATTAACTAAAATTGGGTAGTTAAGAAAAAGTAAATTCTATTTGTTTTATGACTAAACAGCTTCTGGAAAAACAAGATGACCTGATAAATTTGTTTAATAGAGGTACAAATATTTTATTATTTTACACATATGGATTAGAATAGGAAAACAATTGAATAGTATACTACTTACTAGTTATTATTTATTATTATAGTTTGAGTATCTCTAATCCAAAAATCTGAAAACTTCCAAAATATGAAGTTTTCTTCAGCATCAACATGATGCCACAGTAGAAAATTCCACACCTGTCATGTGATAGGTCACAGTCAATTCACAGGTAACCGGAAACATAGCATAAAATTACCCTTAATGTCATTTATTACAAAAATATCCTTAACTTGATAGTGCTATGCTAATAAATAAATTTCATAATTTTCAAAAAGTGAAATAAATTACCTTTAATATATGTATACAAGGTTTATATGAGTCATAAATAAATTTTGTGTTTAAATTTGGATCTCATCCCTAAAATATCTCATTATTCATATTCAAATATCCCCAAATCTAAAAAAATCCTATATCTGACACTCTGACTCCAGTCACTACAGATAAAGGGATAGCCAGCCTGTATTACTCATTCATTTTACAGGTATTTTGTATTTTCTATTATATACCCTTTTAAATATTCTGAGGCAGGGATGAGAAATTATACTCCTTGGACCAAAACTGGCCTACAATTTGTTCTTGTACTAATACCAATATAAGAATGTTTTTCACATTTTTAAATAGTAGTAAAAATTGGAATTTAAGTACAGAAACTACATGTGGCCCAAACAAATGAAAATATTTTTTATGAGACCCTCTACAGAAAACATTCCTGTTCCCTGTGTCTGGAGGATAAACTCTGAGTAAGGTATTGTGCTGGTGCTCAATTCTCTTTCATTCTGGAGAAAGCAATCAGCCATACACCAAAACAAATACAGCCTGAACTAGGAACTAACACGGAGGAGGGCATTCTCTGAGCAGTTGAGACACCCACATTCCATGTCAGAGTGCCTGGGTGCCTGGGCTCCATCCCCGGCTCAGGCTCCTGATTCCAGCTTCCAAACAATGCAGGTCAAGGAGGCAGTAGTGATGACGCAGGTATCTGAATTCCTGCCACAAGGGGGACCTGGATAGCGTTTAGGCTCAAATTTTGGTCCTGGCTGGCAGGCCTTTGTGGGTATTTGCAGAGTGAAATCAGTAAATGGGAGTGTCTTTCTCTCTCTCTCCTCTCTCTCTCTCTCTTTTTCTCTTTCTCCCTCATTGCCTGTCATATAAATAAATATTTTTTAAAAAGAGAACATTTCATGTGAAAAATACCAAATAATGTATTTCTTCTTTCTAAGAAGAAATAGAAGAGGAAATAGCTAGTTTTATTCAACGCATCCAGGAAGCCTCTTTGGTGGAGATGGCATTTTAATAGGACAGTAAATTATGGAAAGAATTAAAACATTCAGGAAACTAAATAAATCAAATAAGCAGTGGATACCCAGGGTTAAGAAACAAGAAAACGGACTTTATAATTTATGAATTAGAAATCATGGATCTATTTATTTTTCCATTCTCTGTCATTAGCCCTGCCACAATATCCCCATTTTCAAGTAAAATTTATTTTCGATATCTCTAAACTTCGACTTTATAAAAATCTCAGAAATCTGTATTTTTTCCTGAAGAAGCTTATGAAAACGGTGACCGTTTAACCAGGGCCTGTTTATGTGGTGCTGTTGCACTCTGCACTACCTAAACCATGGAGGAAGTATGGTGTCTATACCCACAGCATTAATCTTACTGTAAACTGAGGTGGAGTCCTTTTTGGTTCCTCTTCTGTGTCTTTGATGTCTTGGAGATACTTGTCGCATACATACGTGGGATTCAACCGACTGTAGACTGCATATCTGCTGATCTTTTGATTTTCATGAAAGCCCAAAGAACAGAAAGTTTAGCACATGAATAAGAAATCTTGCATTCTGTGATAATTAGAAACCCAGCATGCTATTTGCATCATGAACAAAGAATGCTGCTGTGACAAGGCCAGACTCTGTTAATTTCACTGGCCTTCAAAGCTAATTCTTGTGTGTCTACATAAGTTACAACATAGAAATTTGGACATAAATTGCATCGCCAACCCAGTCTTTTCTTTTCTTTTATAGATTATTATTTAAAGTATAAACCACTGTTTTGCTTTCTTGTTTTGAAAACAAGTACTCACATAATCACTGGTTCTTTCTCACCCAACTGCCATCAGCAAAATGGTTGCTATATTGAGGAGGGATGTCATGAGCCTTAAAGTTCTTCCTCCACACAGTCCCTTTCATATCCATCTCTGTTTCCTTCATTCTTAATAACAGTCACTGTTTTCAGAGGACTTATAAATTACTTGAGCTGCTTTAAAAAAGGAGGGTGCTGAAGATGTATCTGTGAGAACAAACTGATCAGGACACAACTTATCAGAGCTTTACATCCGGAAAGCTACGTTCTGTGGAATGACTCATTAGTGATAGGCTAGCTCATGTGAACAGGACAGATGGCTTCCTAAACAGGCCTGTGACGATCCAGAGGAGTTGAAGGACCGTGTAGACAGCTTCCTGAAAACGGGTCTCCTATCGCCAGCCCCCAAATCTATTCACATGGTTCCATGTCCACAGGGGCAGAACCTACTGCATCTTTAATGCCTCATATTTCTCTTCTGACAGGCACACCCAGGACATGTGAACTTCAGGGCAGGTGAGACTTCTTAGATCTGTCTCTTTTCCTAATTCCATTAACATGAATTGGCTACTGGCTTCCTTCACTTCTCTTCTTTTGTCTCTAAAACCCTGCTTTGGACGTCAAAAAACCTGAACACTGAGAGAGGTCTTTTAAATGCTGCTATAAAAAAAGGCCATAAACAATCAAGTGAGCAATAAAAAGTACAAACATAAATATTTCAATCTATGATTTGAATAAATTCTTATGAGCACAATTAAATTTAGCTACAGTTTCCATCACACCGAGAGCTATACTATCACAAAATAACTGAAAATGTTAATGTTTATAGTGTCATTCTTGGTTTATATTTTAATTATAATTTGACATGAGTGTATGACATTTTGGCTTAAACCAGAAAGATCTAATCAACCCCTGAAGTCTGTGAATTTATACAAGATTTCAAAAACGAAGTTAGAGAAAACCTAAAGGAATTGAGAATTGTCTAAGAAATTATGCTACAGACATTCTAAGTATGACTTTTAATAAAGTCAAGACACTACCATGTTAGATGCTAAGCATCAGCAAAACAAAACCTATCCTGGTATTTATTTAAAACACAGGTTTTGACTAGGAAGGAATAACCAACTTAAAACCTGTAAAATATTTTATTAGAAAACCTTGAGATGAAATAATCAGATCCCATCACTTTTGTGACAGCATTTAAAATACAATTAGCACAATTTGAAGGGGAATTACCAGATTTTTTCCAAATAATAAAGACTCTTCTAGAAGCACCTCAATAAAAATACAAATAGGTAAATAAAATATCTTTCAAAGTTAGCTTCAAGGTCATTTTCAAAAATATTTTAAAAGATGAAGCTCATGTAACAGAATATTTGATAGAGCCCGTGCTACAGGCATGACTAAATCTATTTTGGATCAAAAAGAGGCAGCCAAGCTGAAAAAAGGTTCCAATGTCAAACTTTGGGAGTGGTAACCTGCATCAAGGACATTAGTCATTGTGAATGACCCAGCAGTCCCTGCATCATTTACCAAGAACACTCACTTCAAACAATATGCCTCCTGATTTCTTCTGTGTGTTCAATGGGGTGGTAAAAATGAAACTTTTATTTAACAAAAGTCCAATGACTTGAATAACTTTTTTTTTTAACAATAGGAAGTGACTTTGAAAACTTACTGTACAGATGAACTCTAGTTTAATTGGGAACATCGTAACCCAAATGTGCAACAGGAACCACAAAGCACCGTACTCCTGGCTTCGGTGATCATATTCCTCCCAGAGAAGGAGAATAGACTGTCAGGAAGGATGAAGCACTGGATAAGATGAATTAACTCCTTTTTTGTTTGGAATGACAAAGAATGTTTAACAAAATTGGCTTATCTAGCCAACATTTTTTTCACAGCTAAATGATTGCAATCAATAATTGCAAGAAGAAACTCTCAAGGTTGCTACTGCCTATGACAAGATCATGGCAATTAAAATGAATGTGGGAACTGAAATGGGGAACTGCTTGTGGGGGATGAGGAGGTATCTGAACATTTTTGTTCAATTAAAAATAATGATGTTTACTGTGTCTTTGTTAAAGGTAAGTAGAGCATCATCTTTCAGTTTTTTCCACTGAAAGGTACCATGGAATTATAAATGCCACTGACGCTAAAACTAGAATGCCCAGCAGAACAGAGAATGTTAAGCCTCACCATATGAATAAAATATACAAAAAATTCCAACAAAGTTTCCAAAAATACAGTGTCTAGAGACCCTATCTTGAACCGTCTCTTTGGCAATGTTCTTGGCATTTTTATTTAGTGATTACTACAGAACTCCTAAATCAGCCACTGGAAGGATTTGTGACCTGACTTCACATATGTATCACATCCACATTTATGACATTAACAGGAAGAAGCATTTCCTGGTCATGGAACCTTCCACGTTTCAGTCCATTGCATTTTTAAAATTCATGAAGTCAGTCCATCAGTATCTTATCCAACAACGAGGGAATACAGAGAATAATTTCTTTAAGTGTAAGCAAAGCATTTAGACATATAAATAATTTATACCAAAGCAAACACAAATATATTATGCAGGAGAATGTAAACTTTGAATGAATCATTAACACAAAATATGAAATCTGTACTCCTTGATGAGTCATTCAGAAAACCCAGGACAGTTCTGGGTTTGACTACATCTTTACAGGAACAGTCGAAAAGTTATTACCACGTAACCAACTGTGAAATGTATTCTCACTAACTAGCCACAGGAGTGACCAGCACTCAGCTAGTCTCCCCAGTGAATAGTGGTTTTCAAATAAGATGTGGATGTTTAAAAAAATTAATGTTAATTTTAAATGAAATTTGGAAGTTAAAAGTTAATGAATAAAAGAATAGCATTGTGGATGTAGTCCACTTTTGCTTAAAGCCTGAATGTCAGACATAGTGTGGAGAAGAAGTCATAATTTGATGATGAGTAAATAAATGAGTTGGGCCAAGTCACTTTAACCTAGCTACTTCATCTGTTCCCTCATACCCCAGATGAAAGTAATGTAATTATCCCAATGGATATAGTTTTGAGATTAAATTAGATCATGTATGCAAACTGCTTAGGAAAGTGACTAACAGTAGATTAAATATTCAATGAACAGTGTTTCTGTTGCTTTTTAAAGTGCTATTTGGGAAGAACCCTGGGATATCATAATGCAGATAGGAATTTTCAGAGCAGGAAATGAGTCACTACTCTACTGCAGGAAGCCCCCAAGTGCGTTCATGGAGGTCAAGTTTGCCGGGGAGGCGGGGAGGGGGGTGGGGACACAGCACTGAGGGGCCTATGGATGTCAGTGCAAATGCAAGAAGTAAGTAGATCCCAGGGTTGAGAATCCCTCACCAAATTAGGTGAGGTTAAAGAAAAGGAAGTCTGAGATTAGTAAGGGAGAAATGAGGTTCAAGGGGCCCATCAATCTACAAGGAGCCCAAAACAGAAGAGGAAACTAAACCCATGAATTCTGTAAAGGACATTGAATTTGTAATGGCTAGGAAAAAGGGTCCAGTGAAATGCCAATCTTCAGAAAACTCAGGATTAGCAGAAACAGGGCATGATCACAGTAAGGGGCTTTTTATATCTTTTCTGTCATATGACACATGGGCTTTTGGGGCCTATTTGTAGGATTAAGAACAGAACAAACTATTTGGGATCCTGCCTTAGGGGAACTTGAGAAAACCCAAAAGAAGAAACAAACAAATGATCAAGGTTATATAAAATATATCCTATGAGGGCTAATTTAAAGTATCAGAGTTCTTTTTTAATATTATATATTTTTGAAAGTCAGAGTTACACAGAGAGAAGGAGAGGCAGAGGGAAAGAGAAAGTTCTTTCATTTTGCTTGTTCACTCCCCAAATGACTGCCAAAGGCCAGAGCTGAGCTGAGCTGAAGCCAGGAGCCAGGAACTTCTTCCAGGTCTCCCACGCGGGTGCAGGGGCCCAAGGACTTGGGCCATCTTCTACTTTGCTTTCCCAGACCATAGCAGAGAGCTGGATTGGAAGAGGAGCAGCCAGGACTCAAACTGGCACCCATATGGGATGCCAGCACCTCAGGCTGGGGTTTTAATCCACTGCGCCACAGCGCCGGCCCCTGTATCAAAGTTCTTAAGTCTGAATGAATGAGTGATAGCTATTACTTCAAGCATGTCAATGGATCTATTAGGGATTCAATAACCAGCTGATTGTAACATGGAAGACAGGCCGGCACCACGGCTCACTAGGCTAATCCTCTGCCTGCGGCGCCGGCACCCTGGATTCTAGTCCCAGTTGGGGCGCCGGATTCTGTCCTGGTTGCTCCTCTTTCAGTCCAGCTCTCTGCTGTGGCCCTGGAGTGCAGTGGAGGATGGCCCAAGTGCTTGGGCCCTGCACCTGCATGGGAGACCAGGAAGAAACACCTGGCTCCTGGCTTCGGATCGGTGCAGCACACCAGCCGTAGCGGCCACTTGGGGGATGAACCAATGGAAAAAGGAAGACCTTTCTCTCTCTCTCTCTCTCTCTCTCTCTCTCTCGCTAACTCTGCCTGTCCAAAAAAAAAAAAAAAAAAAAAATTCATGGAAGACTCAATGGAAGGAATGTATATAAATAAATTTGGAGACATTTCTCTCAATGTAGAGGGACACATTTTGAGAAAGCTTTGTAGTGATATACAAAGGTAGATTATAGGACCTTTGGCTCTAATTTCTAGACTATCTTCCTGAGATGTTATATTAGACTGCTCTGGCTACCATGACCAATTACCACAGACTGGATAGTTCAACAACAGAAACTCGTGTCCTCCTGGTTCCAGAGGCTAGAATCCCAAGATCAATGTTTTTTGGAGCCTCTCTCTGGTTCACAGATGCTCACCTTCTCACTGTGCTCCCACCTGGCCTTTCCTCTCTGTGTGTATCCCAATTATCATCCTTTTTCATGTTAGTTCATAAATAACAATCGTACATATTTTGTAATCCAACACACCTGGAACAGGCATTTCGGTGCAGCAGATTAAGCTGCCACCTGTAATGCTAGCATCCCATATGAGCACAAATTCAAGTCCCAGCTGCTCCAGTACAGCTCACTGCTAATGCTTCTTGGAAGTGATAGAGAAGGCCATAGTCCTTGTGCCCCTGCCACCCGCATGGGAGACCAGGATGGAGTCCCTGCATCCTGGCTTCAGCATGGCCCAGTCCTGACTGTTGGGACCATTTGGGAAGTGAACCAGTAGATGGAAAATTTCTCTCTTCCTCCTTCTCTCTCTCTTTTTCTCTCTCCCCATCTCTCTGCAACTCTGCCTTCCAAACAAAATAAATAAATATTTTTTAAAAGTTCATTACATGTGTGCAATATGTAATGATTAAAGCAGGATAAATAGCATTTTCGTTTCCTTATACATTTATTGTATACATTGTGTTTGGAGGAATCAAACTTCTTTGTTTGTTGTGGCTTAGCAGGTAAAGCCGCTGCCTGCAACACTGGCTTCTATATGGGCCCTGGTTGGTGTCTTGGCTGTTCCACTTCCAATCCAGCTTCAGCTAATGTGCCTGGGAAAGCAGTGGAAATTGGCCCAAGTGCTTGGGCTGCTGTACCAACATGGGGCATCCAGAGGAAACTTCTGACTCCTGGCTTCAGACTGGTCCAGCTCTGGCCGTTGTAGCCATTTGGGGAGTGAATTAGGTGATGGAAGATTTCTCTCACTGTCTGTTCCTCCCTATCTTTCTGTAACTATGTCTTTCATATAAATACATCTTTGAAAACAATGTCTCTGTTGAGATTATTTTCCACTGTCTTCCAAATATGTGGTTCTATTATAGCTGGATAATATTTTCCCCAAATCGCACAATTCAAAGTAACTGAATCAAAGGATTCTGGTTTCTGTCCTGAAGGGGTGGGTACTTCAATGAAACTGGAATTCTCTCTACTTCCTCTTTCAATAATCCCCCCATATCCATATATCAGGATCAAGAACTTTCTGGGGTGAGGTATTAGGAGAAATTAACAAGCTCACCTGTACAACAACAATTCAAAAAGTTTATGGAAATATAATTAAAAGATAAAGTTCATGGAAAAAGGCATGGTCCCAAAAAAAAAAAAAAACTGTGCAAAGATTACAAAATCTTTCACACAAAGAAAAAAATCATCTTTTAATTACATTTGGACATGAATTTTATGGAGTACTCTCATGTATGGATACTATTCCTGCAGCTGAGAGTCAGTTGAACACGAATAATGGTAGTCCTCAAGTATGACTGTATACTGAACTAATTTATGAGATTATCCTATTATATTCATATTTGTATGTAGATGTACCTTTAATCTATCTGGAGCCATTTAGTCATTCTTAGCCCATTCTAGGCCAAGGGTTCTCAAAATGAAAATCAAGGACCAGCAGCATGATTGTTACTTGGGAATTTGTTACAAAAGCAAAATCTAGGATGGACATTTTTTTTATTTGACAAGTAGAGTTATAGACAGTGAGAGAGAGAGAGAGAGACAGAGATAAAGGTCTTCCTTCCATCGGTTCACTCTCCAAACGTCCCCCCCGCCCCCGGCCAGCGCTGTGCCAATCCGAAGCCAGGAGCCAGGTGCTCCTCCCTGGTCTCCCATGCGGGTGCAGGGGCCCAAGCACCTGGGCCATCCTCCACTGCCCTCCAGGGCCACAGGAGAGAGCTGGATTGGAAGAGGAGCAACCAGGACTAGAACCTGGCAGGCACTCATATGGGATGCCAGTGCCACAGGCGGAGGATTAACCAAATGAGCCACGACACTGACCCCCTAGGATGGACATTTGATCTAGTAGTTAAGATACTGCTTCTCACATCAGAGTACCTAGGTTCAATGCCCATCTCCAGGTCCTTACTCCAATTTTATGCTAATGTGCACCCTGAAAGGTAACAGGTGATAGACAGTTCAAGTAGTTGGGTCCCTGCTACCCATGTGGGAGACCAGGACTGAATTCCCAGCTCTTATCTTCAGTCTTGATTGTTGCAGACATTTGGAGAGCAAACTAATGGATGAGCATTCACTCTCTCTCTCATATCTTTCTCTGTCTCTTTGTGTTGCAGATGATATGATTCTTTATTTAGGGGATCCAAAGAACTCTACTAAGAGACTATTGGAACTCATAGAAGAGTTTGGCAAAGTAGCAGGATATAAAATCAATGCACAAAAATCAACAGCTTTTGCATACACAGGCAATGCCATGGCTGAGGAAGAACTTCTAAGATCAATCCCATTCACAATAGCTACAAAAACAATCAAATACCTTGGAATAAACTTAACCAAGGATGTTAAAGATCTCTATGATGAAAATTACAAAACCTTAAAGAAAGAAATAGAAGAGGATACCAAAAAATGGAAAAATCTTCCATGCTCATGGATTGGAAGAATCAATATCATCAAATTGTCCATTCTCCCAAAAGCAATTTACAGATTCAAATAAATATTTTTCATGATCAAATTCTCATGTTCAACTTCCAGACTTATTCCATCAGAAAGTCAAGGAGTAGGGCCGGATTTCTGTATTTTAACCAGCCCTCTAGATGGCTTCTGATGTTCACTGAAATTCAGGTAACTTCGGGTCAGATAAAGTCTTGGACTGAAAAAGGATCCCTGATCTCAGTAGCGAATTTGACTTTTCACCTGGTGAGAGAATATAAGAATTCCTGTAAGGCAACCCTTCAGGGGTCTTGTCCTAGTTGGGCCCAAGTCCTCTTCCTCCCTCTAGTCTGGCCCCTCTTTATCAATTGCCTGTAGAAGAAGAGCAGTGGTCATTAAAGAAAGGCAGGAGGCCTGGAAATAGAGCAGTACGGTCATTTATGTAAGGCTTGCAACCTCATTTCCAACTATTTGATTGTTTTATTTGCCCCAAAGGCACAACTTCTCACACATTTGGCTCCTCTCCTTAAAAGGAACCCCAACTAATCATTTTCTCATGCTCTAATGCTCTGCTCTCCCAAGTATTCCTTTTAAATTGAGTGACAATTAAACCTAATGCACACAGTTCCATAATGACATTTCTTTTAATGAGACCTATCTTCTCGTGGAAAGGACTGCCCTACTAAATTAAAACTGGGGGTATATACATAAAACACATAATCCTGCACATGAAACCAAAAGCCTAATTTATTCATTCATTTCACTAGACAACGTGATGAAGCATAACAGGAACATGATAAAATGAAGTTGTGTTTCCGTCTCCTCTGTTATTTCCCCTTTTCTACTTAGAAAAGGTCCATGTGAGAAAAATATGACCTTAAAATCCACTTGCCAGTAAAGCAAAAACACTGAAAGCAAATATTTTCCATATCCTACTAACCTGAAAATCTAATTGTAAATTTAAAAAACTCTACATTATATGAAAACCTTTTTATTTCAAATATCTTTAACATTAAAAATATTTTTAGCAAACCTGGGATGAATTCCAAGTAATTCTAAAATTGCTATCAGAATGGCACTTTGGCTATAGGTTAGAAAAGCCAAGTACATAATCTGCAGTGTTTTATGGGGTTATTAATTTGAATTATGCAATTCTAATTGCCTAGGAGCTTGTCCATAAACCACTGCTCTCCTCCAGGAGGACGGAAAAGAACACAAAGTATTCCCACCAGAGAGCTTGGAAGCTTGTCAGAACCTACAAATGTTTCTCAGACTTCATGGTTTCTTTAGGAGCTTTAAATATTTTTGCAAAAGCCCTGATCAAAAGGTAACCATAACCTCAGAGGTAGGGGTATATGTGTGTGTGTGTGTGTGTGTGTGTGAGTGAGTGGGTGGGTGTGGGCGTGTGCATGTTTAAGCATGTGTTCACGCATGAGCATTTAGCTTTTTCTTGGCATGCCTGTGCGCATTGAAATGCAATTGGAAGAGGAAAGAACTATGACAACTCCTCTGTGACTGAGGTGTATTTGTTTTAGAGTGATAATTTACTAGCTGGAGATTTTTCAACATGCTTGTTCGTGTGTGTCAATTTGTAAGTGTGTGAACACACACATGCATACAAGCACTTACTTTGTATGTTTGCAATTAAATACTCACATTTTCCCAAGTTTTATTCCAGTCACACACACAGAAATACTCCCATATTTATTTCAGGTTTTGGTTTATTAATACATTGAAGCCACAAATGTTGTTTTGTTTAAGATTGAATTTTAAGATAGTTCTTTTTCTTTCTTTTCTTTTCTATTCTTTTCTTTTTTCTTCTCCTCCTCCTCCTCTCTCTCCTCCTCCTCCTCCTCTCTCTCTCTCTCTCCCTCTCCCTCCCTCCCTCCCTCCTTTCTTCCCTCCCTGCCTCCTTCCCTCCCTCCCTCTCTCTTCATTTATTTGAAAGGCAGAGACAGAGAGACAGAGATAGATGGGGGGAGACAGAAAGAGAGAAAGAAAATCTCCCTTCTGCTGGTTCACTCCCCTATAACAACCAGGGCTGTGCCAAGCCAGTCAGAAGCCAAGGACTTAACTGGGGTCCCCACCATGTGGGTGACAGATGTTCAGACATTTCAGCTGTCATGTTATAGGCTGAACAGGACTAGGATTCCAACACTCATGTCGACATTTAAACTCCCAAATCTTACATTGATAATTAATAGATTGTTGCTAATGGTCAGTAGTTTAAGGTGGCAGATTTGTTCTAATTAAGGTGAGTTGAGTGACAGGTCTTCAGAACTCTTGGGGCTGGCCCTAGGAAGTAACTCAAACGAAGGAGCCGGTTGTTTAGTTCAAGTTCAGCCCAGCATCACTCTGCTTCCTGGACCATCATGTTATCACTGCTCTGCTCATTCTCCCCCATGACCAGATGCTGGGCTAAAGGGCCTGCTTGACCCAGAACTATAAACCTCCAAAACAAACCAAAATACACCTTTTTCTTCCCAAGAATCTCCTTTCAAGTATATTAGCTAAACTAATGAAAAGCTGATTAATACAGATCACCTGCTGTCTCCCAGGTCATGCATTAGCAGGAATTTGAAAACAAAGGCAAAGCCTAGTCTGGAGTGCCCAGACATCCACTATGAGATCATGAGATCGGGTATCAAATGTCTTAATTGTTGTGCCAAATACCCTCCCCTAAAATATTTTTCTAGGAAGGACATGGGCTCAATAATTTATTTCTTCATCTTTTATTTTTCATTTTCTTAAAGCAAATATCTATTTTCTTAAGTTTTCATGATCCAGATTAAAAAACCTCATCATTCCATTTATCTTATCATACAATTGACCTAGCTTCAGTTTGCGCTATATACCAGACTCAAAAGATTGATTTTGAACTTGTTCCCATGACGTGAGATGTAGCTACAAGCCATACAAAATGAATGTAAGCTAGTGGAATAACACTATAAATGTAATAATGATAGTTTACAAATGCCTGTCAAACAGAAGAAATTTGTCCATTGCTAAAGCAAAAAAAAATAAATAAATAAATAAGAAGAGGATAGAAAAAGAAAAGAAAACATCTTCAAATTCAGTTATATAAACTTCTTATGCAAACATGCTTACTCTCAGTAGTTTGTAGCCAGAATCTATTTCCTGGAGGAATTCAGGAGTACACTGCAAATACTAATTATCAAATCCATACTACACTCCCTGGGTGGTTTAAAAAAAAAAGTGCATATGGATCCAAGCAGAGCCTGGACTCTCAGGGATGGGCACTTAGCTCATAGGATCAGACTAAGTATGTGCTGTAAAGAAAGATATCTTTATTTAGGCTTCTGCGCAAGTCAGTGGTTCTGCTGGACTAACCACAGGCTTCTCCACATTGAGACCCATCAGTCAGCCGCAGCATTTCTTAATTGACTGTATTTGTTTTTGGTGTTGAAGTAGTTTTCCTCCAAAGAGTAGGTGGCTCGGTGAGAATCCCAAAAGAAAACAACTTCTAAAAGGTCTTTTGGTACTTAGAGGTTTTGGAAAAATGATGAGAAGAAGCCTTTTCCTGGAGTAAATATTATTCCTTGGAACAAATCAAGGTATTGACTCTAACAACAACAAAAAGTTAACAAAAATTCTGTACAGCAGCAACTGGGAACACTTCTGAGAAATTACTTTCTAGTGCATTAAAACAGTAAATAGTCAACCTGATTTATAGCTGTTTTTTCTTTTGACTGAAAATGTGCAGTATATGTGGCTTGAATACATGGTCTTGTCTCCAATGTCCTACCACACACATTTCCACCAACTGTGAAGACAAACACATTTTGACTAATGTTATTGCTCCTGAAAATTTTCCCTATAACTTGAAATCTTAACTCTGTTTTAAATTCACATTTATAAATGAGCAATTGTGAAACCACTTGCTGTTTCTCTTAGAGTTACCATAATAAGGGTGATAAACTAAGTAATCTAGCCTTTTGGATACTACGAATTTTCCATTTTCTGCTCAAGAATAGCACTTTGAAAGAAAACAGTCCTTGAGTGGGAACATTTTTAAGAATGATTCTTAGATGCTAAGGCCTCTTATTAATATTTTTCCAGTGAGGGTGTTTCAAGTTGTCTAAAGTTAGATTTCATACAAAAAAGCAACTTAGGTAAAACTTGTCTGCTCTTATATTTTAAAAGCATTGGCAGGATGCACGCTCATTTAGCTGAGCTTGGAAATTCACACAAACAGGATGAAAATACACCAGCCTATTCTTGCGTTTAAGATGTAATTTGGTGAGAACATTCCTTAGAAGTAAAACATCATTCTCAAAAATCATTTTTATATGTGGTATTTAGGAGCATTTTGTATGGAGTGTGAAGTATTTTATGAATAAATCCTACTCCAGATGTGAGAGGAATCCCAGAGGGGGTGAGCAAATCTGATTCAGGCTCAGAGCCCAGGATCAACTGTTCTCCATCCAAGCATCAGAAGGCTTTGCAATCCTCAGTGGTACCCATGACCTGCTAGGCATCTGTAAGGTGCCTAAATGTATCAGGCCAGTGCTAGTACTTTGGATAGCCTGTTGCTGCTAGGTGCCTGGTGGGAGCCTGGGATCAGCCCCAGAATCCCGTAACAACAGTATATTAACAAGATATTACCCTGAATGATAAAGCCAGTTATTATAAAGGAAGGAAGCATTCATGGGAGTGGTGGATCATGTGAGACAACCTGGTGTTTCCTTTCTGACTGTATTGTGTATGGACTGCATGACTCTAGGGATGTTGCTCAATTTTTCTAAGTATCATACATTTTATGAGTAAAATACTGGTACTGATGAATATGTCGTGTGTACCAGTTCAGAATCACCCATCTGTGTGCTGTTTGTGTGACTGGAGCTGGGGCTCAGCCAACTACACTTATTTGGTGGCAGCTGGCTTCTTGTTATGTTATTCAGAAGGAAGGAGGGCAAATCATCCTTCCATTTTGCTTGCAATTCTCATGGACTCTTCCCAGCAGGGACTTACCTCCCAGTAGTACCAGCTGGCCTTAGTTTTTAGCTCCCATTGTCACTCACAGAACGAAGCTCACAGTTCTTGAGAGGTAATAGTAGCAGACAGGTGGTGACTCCTCTTCAGAAGTCTAAGTCCCAATCCCTCAGTGGCCTCTACTTGAGCATCTTGACTCTTTGCAATACAGCAATTGTCCTTTGATTTCAAAGTTTATCAGTTCATTTAATTTAAAAACCTCAACTCTATGACATGGACCACATGCTATATCATGACTTGAAATAAACATTTGCTGGCTGATTGGCCATCCTTTAATGGATTGCATTACCTGATTCTTCCATTTTCTCTGAGGACAAAGCTGAAATATAAAAATATATAAATGTAGGAATCTATCTATATCTATATCTATATCTATATCTATCTACCTATCTATCTATATCTCAATGGGGATTAATACAATCAAAGTTTTAAAATACTTCCTAATTACAAACTGAGTAGGGATAACCAACTTGCAAAATAATGCAGAATTCACATTACCATACTTTTCTAGGTAGTCAACTGACCCTCCATAGATGTGTTGAAATGGTTGGATCATAAGGTAACCACACTCCTAATGAAAAGAACTGAGTTTTTTACTAGATAATTGAAATGCTTGATCTTATATTATTTTATTCATAAAATGAATAGTGTTCTTTAAGTAGGCAGAATTCCCCATTCTCATACACAGAAACTAAATATGTGAAATGAAGAGTCCATCTATGCTCTATAAGCTCAGTCATTATGATGATAGACTGAAGGGATGACATAAGTTATTGCTGTAGAATAACTAGTGAATCCAGATATGGTTACTCAGCTTGGAGTATGTGCAGATAAGAGTGGCTACAAGAATGATCTGAGCCTGAAATGAAGCAACTGTAAGTGAAAAAGACCTTAATCATCTCATGATTAAACCCCTATCTTAATCAATTATTTAGCATTTTTATCTTTCCTATGCCAATGACCCATTAAGTATTGAACAACTTGAAATCATAAGAAGGATACAGAAATAAATGAAAACATAAAGTCTGCATTCAGTTCTATGTTGTGAATACTTGGAAAGCTTTAAATCTAATAAAGATTGATAATAACTTCTTGGTTGTCTACCGCTATTGTATGTGGATGTCATTCCTAATTCCTAATCCATAGATTGGTTGTAAAATTAGAGTTATCATGGCAGGGAATTGAAAGCCAAGAGAGTAAAATAAGATTCTGACCATTGCAATAATCTTTATTCATTTAAAGGCCACCTTTTTATTACTCACAATATGCTAACAACTACAGTACCATTTGGAATAAAGTTTCCTAGCAGTTCTTTACATGTCTTCTCCATCACAAGTGTACAAAGCTTTCAAAGAAAAGATATGCCCTGTTGGCCGGCGCTGCGGCTCACTAGGCTAATCCTCCTCCTGCGGCGCCGGCACACCAGGTTCTAGTCCCAGGCGGGGCCCTGGATTCTGTCCCGGTTGCTCCTCTTCCTGTCCAGCTCTCTGCTGTGGCCTGGGAGTGCAGTGGAGGATGGCCCAAGTCCTTGGGCCCTGCACCCCATGGGCGACCAGGAGAAGCACCTGGCTCCTGGCTTTGGATCAGCGTGGTACGCTGGCCACAGCAGCCATTGCGGGGTAAACCAGCAGAAAAAGGAAGACCTTTCTCTCTGTCTCTCTCTCTCACTGTCCACTCTTCCTGTCAAAAAAATAAAAAATAAAAAAAAAGAAAAGATATGCCCTGTCACAACGATAAGGGGGCTAGTAAATAAAAATATCTATATATGAAGCAACAAATGCATCAAAGAGAAGAGCACTTGTGGTAATTTTTATTCTCACAAACTTCAAGTGTGCTTCTGAAGTCAGAAAAATTGAAGAAGACAGGTCAGAATTAATTTTCTAGGCTGGAACCATTTTTAAAAAAATTATAGGCGCTGCATTTGACTTAGTAATTGGAATGATGCTGGTTGGGCCACCTTTATCCCACTTTGGAGTACAGGGTTCGATTCCTGCCTCTGGCTTCTGACTGATGTGAAACCTAGGCGCCAGCAGTGTTGGTTCAAGTAATTGGTTCCTGCCACCTTGTGGGAGAACTGGATGGAGTTCCTGGCTCCTAGCATTAGGGTCAGACAAGCCTAACATATTGTGAACATTTTAAGAATGTGCAAACAGTCATCACACTCCCTCTTCCCCTCTTTCTTCTTCTCAAATAAATAAATAAAATAACATCAATAATTTGTCAAAGGAATTTCAATTATCCAATTTAATTTATTTAAAAGATGAAAAACGTAAGTTTGTAAAATTTAGATTTCATAATACGAATGTCTTCTGAACTGTAAGTCACATTTGTGATAAATAAATGAGTTGAAATTTCAAAATATTTGGAGGCAGCTAGAAATTCACAACTTTCTAAAATTAAGTTTGCTTTAAAACTTGGCTTCCATGACTCCCCTAGTGCTCTGAAAGTGAAAACAAAAAAATCTAAAGCAACTGAGTTTTAAAATTCTTCCCTTTTTTCTTAGAACAAAAAGAGGATTCTATAATTCACTTTCAAGTATAGATGATCTTACAGTGCACTGACAAGTAACCCAAATACTAAGAATCCCAATATCCTCTGGCTCATGTGTATTAATTTGCTATTGCTGATACAATATACTATCACAAAGTCAGAAAATTAAAATAACAAACATTTATTAGCTTATGCTTCTGGAGGTCAAAAGTCAAAATGGTTCTATGAGACTAAAATCAAGGTGCCAGCAGGGCTAGGCTTCCTCTAGAGACTCTGGGGAATGTAGAATATGTTGCCTCACATTTCAGCTTCTAGAAACTCCCCACATTCCTTGATTCACAAATGCTCTTTCTCCATGTTCTAATGAAGCAACAGCAGTTTGAATCCTTCTCCCATAACATCACCTTCTTGCAGCAAGTTTCCTTTCGACTCCTCTCATCCTTCTTCCTCTTTGGAAGACCTTTGGGATTATACAGGGCTCACCTGCATAATCCAGGATAATTTTCCTGTCCCAAGGTCCTTAACATAGCAACATCTTCAAAATCTTCTTTTCCACATTTGGTCACATATACACAGGTTCCAGGGATTATGCTTTGCTCTCAACTTTTTGGAGATACTTAGATACTTGGAAGATAATCACTAAATTCAGCATCAGATGTAGAGGTGAATGATCCTCCCAGTCTGGACGCTTGGACATTCCATTATCTTCCTAACACTTATAAAGTTGCTTGTATGTTGTTTTCACATGGAAAAATAGAGTTTGCATTTGTGTTTGAGATGGGAAGATTATCCAAAGGAAATATTATAAGGATCTTTATATGTGAAAGACCCAGGGCATGAAAAAGAAAGAGTCAGAGAAGGAGATAAGATGACAGAAGCAAAGGTGAGAGTGATGGTCTGGCTTTGAAGCTAAAAGAACTTGAGCAAAAAAAAAAAAAAAAAAAAAAATTGGGCAGCCTCAAGAAGTTGGGAATGTTTGGAATTGGACATTCACTGAAGGCCTCCAGGAAGGAAAGGAGTCCTCCTAATACCCCATAACTCCTGTTTTGGACTTTGAGTTCCAGACCTGTAAAGTAGCACATTATTTTGTGTAAAGCCACTGATATGGTAGCTATTTATTCCAACAGCAATATGAAATTAATTCAAAGGCTGAATGGTCTTTATAATAAAATGTATTTTAATATAGTTCTGGGACTTCCCCATTGTTATTACACTGAAAGAGCTGCACTTCTATTTACCAGTGCAACAAGCTGTCAGTATTTTTATTGCAATGAGGAAATAAAGAAGTATGACATCAGTGTGTGGCATTCCACAAATGTAATTATCATAAATACTACTCTTTTTCTATTAAGTAATAGCATGATGTAGGCCACTGCACAAGCTTATATTACGTCTCATGATGTCATTGTTCCCACCCTGAGGATCCAGGGTTCCATTGGGATTGCAATAATCCTCTATAAGCTTTGCAGTCAATCTGTTAAATTTCACTGAGAACAGTAGCAACCTCACTGAGTTTCACTGCAAAGATGGTATAGCAGCACACAGCAGGGAAGTTTCATATAACTCCACTGCATTAGTCTCACCAAATAAAGCCTGATGCCTTTGATAGTGTTGCATGAAATACGATAACTGCTAAAATTAAATTATACTTGTCAGGACAAAAAGAATGTTGACAAAGGGGATTTAAATGGAAGAAAAAACTTCAGTAAAACTTCTGCTTCATTAATTTACAAGGACTCATAACATTTGTGCTCTAAATAAGATTAGTGTGTTGCTGTGAGAAAGATCTCTAGATTATAATGATATGGGAGGATTCCCCTTTCCAACTAATTCCTCTAAAACTCTCATCTTTCATGCATCTTTGTCTTTAGTGAAGTACCAAGTCTTTTGAAGTTATTTGTATTGTGTCTGTTCTTCTTGTCATTCTATAAAATAATCAAACATGTTCACGTCTTATTATTTGTCTTAGTCCTATTTGTCATTGTGCTGGTAAGTAGTGGTAAACATTGGATTAAATTATAGAACTTCCACACGTTGGATGCCAAGATAGTAAATCAAGATGTTATTATGGACAAAGAGTTCCTTAACACTGTTAGTGGGTCTAAAAAACAAATCTAGCTTCCTATCTTACCTCATCAACCATATCCAACAATTTTAAAAGAATAAATGTCCCACACTTTAATGTACCTGTTTTGTCTTTTTCTCCAGGTAAGACAATCTCCCTGGTGCTCACTTACATGGATCTTTTCTAGAAAAAGGAAAGCCAAGGAGGAGCTATAAGACATTATGAAAGGGGCAGTGCTGTGGTGCAACAGGTTAAGGTGCCGTCTGCACTCCCGGCATACCACATGGATGGCTGCTCCACTTCCAATCCAATTCCCTGCTAATGTACCTGGGGAAGCAGTGGAGAATGGCCCAAGTCCTTGGACACTTGCACCCAAATGGAAGACCTGGATAAAGCTCTGGGCTCCTGGCTTTTGTCTTTTCTAGTCCTGGCCTTTGTGGTCATTTGGGGAGTAAACCAGTGGATGGAAGAGTCTCTCTCTCTTTCTCTCTCTCTCTCCCTCTTTCTCTTTTTGTCTCTGTAATTCTTTCAAACAAATAAATAAATCTTAAAAAAAAAGACATGGAAAGAGAAGAGTAGTCACAGGCAACCAGACCTTACATCTGCTGGCTTGCTGGTTTACCCTTCAAAAGTCCAAAACAACCTGAGCTGAGTCAGGCCAAAGCCAGGATCTAGGTATTCAATCCAGGTCTCCCATCTGAGTGTCAGGAATTCAATTTCTTGACACATCATTGCTGTCTCCTAACATGTGCATCAACCAGAAGTTGAAAGTGAAAGTGAACCAGGCATACCATAACTTGATACCAGGCAATCTAACATAGGATGTGGGTATCCCAAGCAGTGTCTTAACTGCTGGACCAAACACCTGCTCAACGAATGGCCAAATTTCTGTCCTCGGGTGTGATGGAATAATAAGGAACAAGCTTATTTCTCTGAAACATCAACCAGTAGCTGTACAAAACATATATAGTAATTGGCTTTGTACACTGGAGAGTAGACAAAAAAAGAGTGCACATTGATGGCAAGGAAATAAGCCAGTCAGCCAAGTGCTCACTCCATTTCCACGCTTAATTTTAACATCTGAATCATAAGCACAGGAAGAAGTGGCCCAAGTTTAACCCCAAAGCCTCTCTGAGTTGAGGAGGTAGAAACCAAAGATTGGAAGGCTGGAGATGACAGCAAAATCCAGAAAGGTGGGACGTATGAAGATGAAAGCCCTCCAGAAATTCGCTTAGAATACCCTTTGAAGTTTTGCTGATAACTGATCAGTCCATACACACACTTCAAGTCCATGTTGCTGGCAAAGCATACTTAGAAACTTGCAACCTGAACGATTCCCAGAGTTGACACTAGTGGAAAGACAGATGAGATCTGGCCGACAAGATCTCCTGGTGAAAGCTACCGGAGCCATGTCTTGAGCTTTAATTGAGCTAAGACACAAGGGAGGAAGCCCACTGCAGGCCAATAATAACAAAGTTTTGAATGAGGCCTTAAATCAAACCAAATCAAGCTGATGCACTAGTAACTTAAAGGGTCTGCTTGAGGAAAATGCTGTACTTTTTATAGGAAAACAACAATGCAGCCACCCACAATTCTAGCATCAAAGCAAAAAAAAAAAAAAAAAGAAAAAAAGCAAAGAAAACTCAGGGGAAACAAGCAGAACACAAAAATAAACTAACCTTTCCATGAAAAAGGTAACTGTGAAGCACAATCAGGAGTACATTGAAACAAAATCAGAAATTAGAAAGATTTGAAGTAGAAAATAATAATGCTATTAGAATTTCTAGAACTCGCTTCCTATTTTAAAAATGAATATAGGCCATATAGGCCAGCGCCACGGCTCAATAGGCTAATCTTCTGCCTGCGGCGTGGGCACATAGGGATCTAGTCCTGGTCAGGATGCCGGATTCTGTCCCGGTTGCCCCTCTTCCAGGCCAGCTCTCTGCTGCGGCCAGGGAGTGCAGTGGAGGATGGCCCAAGTCCTTGGGCCCTGCACCCTCATGGGAGACCAGGAGAAGCACCTGGCTCCTGGCTTTGGATCAGCACGGTGCACCGGCTGCAGCGCGCCGGCCGCAGTGACCATTGAGGGGTGAACCAACAGAAAAAAGGAAGACGTTTCACTCTCTCTCTCTCACTGTCCACTCTGCCTGTCAAAAAAAAAAAAAAAAAAGAGAGAGAGAGGAAAAAATGAATATAATAAACTCTGAAGTAGTAGATGTAAGAGCAAAATCCAAAAGAATATTTCGAGTATACCATGATCTATGTAATAAAGAGTAGAAGTTAAGAATCTTGCATGTATGATCTTTTATGTAAAAGAAATACTCATACAGGAAAAGCAGTCTAGAAACTAATCATTTGCCTATAGAAGTTGATGGGAATAATATTGTTTACCTACAGAAGGCTGGATAGGAAAAGAATAAAAAGAATGAGAAATGGACACATCAGAGAGCAGGAAAGAGGGACATTTAACTTGAGTATCTTTCGAGCTCTGACTCTTAGAGTTATAATGTTTCAAATACACTCCCAGTAAATAAGTAATAAAAATCAGCCAGAATTTGGGGAAATACAAATGGACTGCAAAGAGTGACAAGCCAATTAACTCTATCACATATTTTAATTATAAACACACAGAATTAGGGAAAAGATTGAATCACATAACAAAAACACAGACAAAAATGTATTTCATTGTATCACTAAGGCTAAAGGCAAAAAGAACCATCATATATATTACATCATAGGAGGCAAATGTATGAGTTTGTAAATATGAAATGTATTTATATGTTAGGCTTGAGCAAAAATTAAATATATTGTGGATAATGAGAGTCAGGTTTTCTACTATTGGAGCATGGAGTTACCAATAATAGAAAGGGGAAAGTTACATTGCATCTCCTAGAATTGGACTTAAATCACAGACATTGGTAGGAAATCCTTGTTTTGAGTATATATACAGGCAGATAAAAAAAAGCAATAAATACAGCATGTATGGATGTGTGAGTATACATATAAATTTGTTAACTCCTCTGGAAAAACGGACTAAAAACAATGCCACTCCATAATAATAATATCACTCTTCAATTAAAGGAACCAAGACACCATGGAGACATGTTTGGTATCAGGGTCAGACAGGGAAAATATCAGATGAGCTTGGAACATTTTATTGTGCCAGAAAGTAAAGAAGTACTCACAAAAATAATGAAGACATGTGAAAAAAAAAACATAGAAACTAAATTGAAAGGATTCCCATAGCTAAATATCGGAAAATTTGTGCAACAAAATAAATAATGAGAATGAAAAATTATAATCCACAGAAGAACTGATTAATTAAACCAATGGGAGAGAAAAGATGCTTCCTCACAGTAAGTTTTTTTAATTCTTTTTATTTTATTTTATATACAAATTCAATGTATACAAATTCAATGTAATCCCAATCAAAATATCAATAACAATCTTCTCAAATCTAACAAAAAATGTTAAGATTCATATGGAAATACAAAAGACCCCAAATCTTATATGACAAAAAGTAAGCCAGAGGCATAAAAATACCAGATTTAAGGACATACTACAGGGCAATTAGAATCAAAGGAGCCTAGTACTGGCACAAAAAATAGACATATAGACCGACAGAACAAAATATAAACTCTAAAAATCAATTCACCCATCTACAACCAACTAATCTTTGACAAAGTTACTAAAAATCAATTCTTGAAGCAAGGACAGTCTCTTCAATAAATGGTGCTGGGAAAATTGGATCTCCACATGCAGAAGTATGTAACAAGACCCCCACATTATACCTTATACAAAAAGCAACTCAAAATGGATTAAGGATGTAAATTTTCAACTTGATACCACCAAATTACTAGAGGAGAACATTGGGGAAGCTGGGAGACATTGGCATAAGAAAAGACTTTTCTCGGGAAACACCCCAGAAGCATTCAAAGGCAAAATAGACAAATGGGTTACATCAAGCCAAGAAGTTTCTACATTGCACAAGAAACTCTCAACAAAGTGAAGAGACAATCAACAGAATGGGAGAAAATATTTGCAAACTATGCAAATGATAAAGGATTAATATTCAGAATCTATAAAGAGCTCAAGAAACTCAACACCAACAAAACCAACAATTCAGTTAAGAAATGGGCAAAGGACTAGAACAAGCATTTTTCAAAAGAGGAAATTCAAATGGGCATCAGTCATATGAAAAAATGTTCAGGATCACTAGCCATCAGGGAAATGCAAATCAATACCATAATGAGGTTTCACCTCACCCCAGTTAGAATGACTGTCATACAGCAAACAACAAACAGCAATTGCTGGCAAGGATGTGGGAGGAATAGTTACCATAATTCACAGTATGATTTTATTCATTAAATGTAGAAGACATGAAGAACATATAAAACCACCATTTTGCAAACAGCATAGTAATAATCATTGCAAGGAAGAACCTTTGAGGAATGCTAAAATATAATTCACAGTGAAAGTATGTTGAGTAACCAAATAGTTATATAATGTCAAAATACCTTCCCATAAGATAATTATAAAACAACAACTTTATAGTAGAGATGAAACCTTAACTGGCTGATCCAAGTTTACATCACTAGCAATAAGAGAAACCAACATAAAGTAACTCTTGTAAGATGTACTGAGTATAACATTAGTTCTGTAATATTACTAAAAAATGCATGATTTCAGTCTAATCCTCTGCAAACATCATGCAAGTTGAAATGGGGTAGGAAAATTCTACAATATAACTGCCAGTATTGAAAAAACCATGGGACCCTCAGAATATGGAGACATGTTAACCTATTGCAGTGGAGAAATTGGATTACAGCATGGACATTGTATGTATGTATGAAATAACACCCAAATATTTGAACATCAAGGAAACTTCTTTGTAATAATGCATAGTAATCAAAGAAAGTATCAAAAGGGAAATTAAAACATAATTCAAAGTGAAATAAAATTTAAAAACATAATAAAATGTGTAGAACATACCTCAAGCATGTATTAAAAGCATATTTAGAGAATTAACATATATCTACTGAAAATAGAACTCAAAAAATAATGACATTAAAGTTCTATCTTAAGAATTTAAAACAATGAATGGCAAAAAAAAATGAACGGCAAGGTAATTCTAAATTAAGAAGGAAGAGAATATAAAGATAACAGGGTAAATCATTGTTAATAGTCAAAAGCAGAAAAACTACTGCTTATCTCTTTAAGAATCTGATAAATTTGAAAAATGTAATTAAATTTATAAAGGATAAACTAGGGAAGATACAAATTTTGGATTTCAGGAATGAATTAGAGACTATAACTAGATGATGTACAGACATTAACACAATTATGACAACATTTGGCAAACTAGATGACATGTCAATTTCTTCATTTTTCCAAAACTGGCTCAAAAATGAATAAAACTGATATAGCATGATGATACCCTATATGTATCAAAGAAATTGAACTTTTATTTTAAAAGATTTCTACAAATATAATTCCAAGTTACATGATTTTTTTTTTTTTTTGGACAGGTGGAGTGGACAGTGAGAGAGAGAGAGAGAGGCAGAGAGAAAAGTCTTCCTTATTTTTCCATTGGTTCACCCCCCAATGGCCGCTGCAACCAGTGCACTGCGGCTGGTGCACCACAATGATCTGAAGCCAGGAGCCAGGTGCTTCCTCCTGGTCTCCCATGCGTGTGCAGGGCCCAAGCACTTGGGCCACCTCCACTGCCCTCCCAGGCCACAGCTCTTAGGCCGCAGCAGAGAGCTGGACTGGAAGAGGAGCAACCAGGACAGAATCTGGTGCCCCAGCTGGGACTAGAACTTGATGTGCCAGCGCCGCAGGCAGAGGATTAGCCTAGTGAGCCGCGGTAAAATTCAGTCAAACATTTAAGGCTTAAATATAGCAATATAGAGAATGGATAATAGAAATAAGCAGTTAAGACATTGTGTAGGATGGCCAGTGCCGTGGCTCACTAGGCTAATCCTCCACCTGCCACGCCGGCCGTGGTGGCCATTTTGGGGGGGGGGGGGTGAACCAACGGTAGGAAGACCTTTCTTTTTTTTTTTTTTTTTTCTTTTTGACAGACAGAGTGGACAGTGAGAGAGAGAGAGAGAGACAAAGGGAAAGGTCTTCCTTTTTTCCGTTGGTTCACCCTCCAATGGCTGCTGCAGCCGGCGCACTGCGGCCAGTGCACCGCGCTGATGCGAAGCCAGGAGCCAGGTGCTTCTCCTGGTCTCACATGAGGGTGCAGGGCCCAGGCACTTGGGCCATCCTCCACTGCACTCCTGGGCCATAGCAGAGAGCTGGCCTGGAAGAGGGGCAACTGGGACAGAATCCAGCACCCCGACCGGGACTGGAACCCTGTGTGCCGGTGCTGCAGGAGGAGGATTAGCCTATTGAGCCATGGTGCTGGCCTGGAAGTTAGACCTTTCTCTCTGTCTCTCTCTCTCACTAACTCTGCCTGTCAAAAAAAAAAAAAAAAAAAAAAAAAAAAGACGTTGTGTAGGATACGCTTATCTCACATTGGAATGTTTGTATTCAAGTTCTAGTTCCACTCCTGATTACAGCTTCCAGTTAATGTGTCCCCTGGGAGGCAGCCAGCTGGTGATGGCTCAAGTGGTTGGATCTGTGCCACCATGTGGGAGATCTGGACATAGTTCTAGCTCCTGGCTCCATCCTGACCCAGCTGTAGCCATTGCAGATATTTGGGGAGTTAACCTAGCAGATGTGAGATTTCTGTCTATCTCTTGTTTGCCTCTCAATTAAATAAATGGATAAATGAACCATGACAAGTAGAATTCCCAACAAAATTGCAAGATTGATTAGTCATTTGAAAAAAAATCAATTGAATTAACTAATCAGTTTAATTCATGTGAGTAATTACATCTAACAAAATATAAACTATGGACAAATTGGGAGAAATTATTCACATAAATTATGGTTCAGTACAATTGTACAACTGAACAGTTATTTTTTGAAATGTTCCTTCCTTGATTGTAACAATTCAGGAACCACAGGGAAAGTTAGTGCTTTGATATAACTACTAATAACCTACCACTTTCAACCTTTGCATTCAAGTCCTCCTAGTCCTTCTCCTCAAGGACATCTGTGCCCTGTGTGATACAAATGCTTTTGCTCCTAGCCACTTCTACCATTTAACTGGTGCAAGTGGTAAATGAGTCATAAGTGTGTTCTCATACACTTTTGTGATTAACTAAATGAGACATTCAATCAATAAAATTTGTCTTAGTTTTACCCCTAATAGGATGAACTTTTGCATGTGAACTAGGCCTAGTATCACGTTTTTTCCTCAGTTTTGGAATTTTGCTTCTTGCGATTTTTTTTTTCTGGCTTTGTTTGCAATACATTAGAAAAGATATAACTGGGCTGTAGAGCTTCCAAAAAGAGTTCCTGGGAGCATTTCACATTTGAAGGAAAAAGTACAAATATATATATATATATATATATATATATAATTACCCAGAGATAAAATTGCTATCTCTTTTTGCTCTTAAACTAAGTATGAATATACAAAAGTAAATATATTAACATAGGTACGTCTATTGCATAATTACATAAATGTGTATTGATGACATTATAATTTCACTAGTCAGGCCTTTCGCTTTTTTTTGACAGGCAGAGTTAGACAGTGAGAGAGAGAGAGACAGAGAGAAAGGTCTTCCTTCCGTTGGTTCACCCCACAATGGCTGCTACCGCTGGTGCTGTGCAGATCCGAAGCCAGGAGCCATGTGCTTCCTCCTGGTCTCCCAAGCACCTGGGCCATCCTCCACTGCCTTCAAGGGCCACAGTAGAGAGCTGGACTGGAAGAGGAGCAACCGGGACAGAACCTGGCTCCCCAACCAGGACTAGAACCGGGGGTGCTGGTGCCGCAGGCAGAGGATTAACCAAGTGAGCCACAGCGCCGGCCATGCCTTTAGTTTTTTTTTTCTTTTTATTATTTAATAAATGTGAATTTACAAAGTGCAACTTTTGTATTGTTGTGGCTTCCCCCCCCAACCTCCCTCCCTCCCGTGGCCCTCTCCTCTCCCACTCCCTCTCCCATCCCGCCCTTCATTGAGTTTCATTTTCAATTACCTTCGTATACTGAAGATCAACTTAGTATATACTAAGCAAGGATTTCAACAGGCTGCCCTCACACAACTGAACCAGGTATAGGGTATTGTTCGACTAGTAGTGTTGTTTTTAAGTTTCATAGTAAAACACATTCAGGACAGAGATCCTACGTGGGGAGCCTGTACCCAGTGACTCCCATTGTAGATTTAACAATTGGCACTTCAGCAATCACCCGAGGCTCTTGCCATGAGCTGTCTAGGCTATGGAAGCCCCTTGAGTTCACCAACTCTGAACTTGTTTAGGTGAACTCAGGGTCATATCACAGTGGAGGTTCCTTCCTCCCTTCAGAGAAAGGTGCCTCCCTCCTTGATGGCCTGTTCCTTCCACTGGGGTCTTGTTCACCAGGATCTTTCATTTAGATTGTTTTTGCCACTGTGTCTTGACTTTCCATGCCTGTGAGACTCTCATGGGCCTTTTAGCCAGATCCGAATGCCCCAAGAGTTGATTCTGAGGCCGGAGTGCTGTTTTGGGCGTTTGCCATTCTGTGAGTCTGCTGTGTGTCCTGCTTCCCCCGCAGGATCATTCTCTCCCTTTTAATTCCATCCTTCATTATTTGCTTACACTGGTCTTGTTTGTAAAATCTCTTCGACACTTACCCTATCAATTTTGATCGGTTGTATACTTATACTTATCACTTTACCAAGTGCCATGCCTTTAGTTTTTAACAGCACTCAATTTAGACATTTTCCAATATCAATAAGTAATCTCTAAAATATATTTTTCGTGCTGTATGATATTGCATCATTAAAAAATCATAATGCTCTTTTTCCTAAGTTTTAGTTCCTCATTAGTGGCACCAAGTAATCAAAATTCATTTTGAGGGTGTGTGTTGTAAGTCTGCAGGTTAATTTGCTTCTTCAGATGCCCACATCCCATATTAGAATGCATTGGATTAAGTCCTATCTCCATTTACAAGGCAGCTTCCTACTAATGTGCCTGGGAGGTAGTAGAAAATGACCAAAGAACTTGGACTTCTGCCTCCCACACGTCAGCCTGGCCCAGCCTTCGATTTTGCAGGCTATTGAGGAGTGAACCATCAGATGAAAGATCTCGCCCTCTCTCTCTCACTAAATCTCTCTCTCTCTCTCTCTGTGTCACTGTTCTTTTCAAATAAATAAATGAATAAAATGTTTTAAGAATTCATTTCTAAAAATATGAGCGAAAGTTATTCTCTTTTTAAAAAATACAAATGAGGTGCTGGGTGCTGTGGTACAGCGGGTTGACACCCTGGCCTGAAGCACCTGCATCCCATGTGGGTGCTGATTCAGGACCCGGCTGCTCCACTTCCAATCCAGCTCTCTGCTATGGCCTGGGAAAGCAGCCGAGGATGGCCCAGGTCCTTGGGCCCCTGCACCCATGTGGGAGACCCAGAAGAAGCTCCTGGCTCCTGGCTTTGGATTGGCACAGCTCCGGCTGTTGCTGCCAATTGGGGAGTGGACCAGCTGATGGAGGACCTCTCTCTCTCTCTCTCTCTCTCTCTCTCTGCCTTTCCTCTCTCTGCCTTTCCTCTCTCTGTGTAGCTCTGACTTTCAAATAAATAAATAAATCTTTAAAAAAATACAAATGAATTGTGCATGAGGGTGAATATTTGCTCCTGTGCTTCTAGACCATTTGTAGTCTATCTATATTTTTTGATAAACATATTTTTTCCTTTGGCATATGTTTTACCACCCACATGGCTAAATTCACTATACTTTTATAATATTGATTGTTCACTATGACTTTTGTGAATCAAATTTCTGAATTTGTCATTACAACTTTCATTTTTTGGTTGTTTTACACATTGCCACTGGCAGTTTTTCCAAGATAACAATCAAAGTAGCCATGGCTTTTTTTCCGACCTGGACAGAGGGAAAAAGCAATGTCTTTGGGTTAGTTCATTCATACTTGCTTCTTCTACATCTTCCAGGAGTCACTCTGAGCAAGCAAAGTAGAAACTGAGGGTGTAAAATCCACTTCAAAATATATCAAACATCTGAAACAAAATATAATACTCAGAGAAGGATGATGGGGATAATCATTGGAAAGAAGACAAAATGAGGGAAAATGACAAAAGCATATTGCCATCATGTTGGTAGCATAATTACATTAGAAAATATACAAGGTAGCTAGAAATTAATTTGGTTTTGGAATTTAAAAATTATTTATTTGAAATACAGAGAGAGAGACAGACAGACAGACAGAGACAGGGAGAGACAAATCTTCCATCAACTGGTTCATTCTCTATATGCCTGCAATAGCTGGGGCCAATGGGCCAGGCTGACTCCTGAATCATGACCTGCTGTCTCCCAGGGTGCATACTAGCAGGAAGCTGGCACTAGGAGCAGAACCAGGACTTAAAAAAACCAAACACTCCAACATGGGATGCAGGCACCCCAAGAGGCATCTTAACTGCTGGCCAAATGCGTGCCCCTGTATTTGGATATTAATAATAATAATAAGTAAATAATTTAATCCACTTCAGTCTATTTAGTATCATGTGGTCTCTTTTCTTGTGTCTTCTATGCCTGTTGTTTAACATTTGAGTGATGAGAGGTTGAGAATTACAGTGCTACCACTGGTATTTGTTAATGAACCTTTAAATTGGCCATTACTGTTATAGCCTGTTTATGTTGGCTTGGCTGTAGTGACTCTTTTATTGAAATAGACAACATAATTAATTTACTTCAGTCCTCTAACATGTTTGGGTTGAATCCAGTTAAAATGACTGTCAGAAACAATGCCAGATTCTCGACTGGCAACAGGACAATTTCACAAAAATCTTCAACCTGAAATGCCAATTCTCAAGGGACAAAGGAGGGAGAAATTGTTGGAGAAAAGGAATGTGCACATTTCTATTAATTACAAAGGAAAGAGAAAAATAAATCAGGTAACAAGGACATTACAGATATGTTGGACCTAATTATCAACACAGATTGCCCACCTTATGATACCAATTGTCAGTATTATATATTCATAATATTTTTGAAAAATATAGCTTATTATTTATTTAATAAAATAACATAGAATATAAATTATTATATAAGAATAATTTTCTCCTATATAAAACATTTTTGATGCACTGGAACCACCAGATACATCCTAGACTTAAACAGTAAAAATTAAATATACCAAGTGAACAATAAGAAATAAAGTTATATTCTCCAAGGATAAAGATTTTGAATTGAGGCTCTTTTTTGATTATTTTTATTTTCAAAAAATACTGTCAGTTTGGTCATTGATTTTGTAGGTATTTTTTGACACTGACTTTCAGGTATGATAGTGAGGTAAAGATGATGTTGAGTTATTTTATAAAAACATTTTTCCTTCAATTTTGCCATATTCATGAAGATTGTTTCCAAAGATAAAATTGAACCAAATTTTTGCAAAGATCTCAGAAAAAAAGAAAATGAATCAGATTCTTGACATTCTTTATAAAATATATATCATCATTCAATATAAAGAATTGAGAAACAAAATGCTATGATTAGTTTTTATTGTTAAATACACATCTCCACATGATTGAATTGAATTATTTTATACTTTATCCACTTTGAAGCTGAATTGTATGGGAGGTGGTGTTAAGAGATTTTGTTGCTGTCTTTTCTTTCTTAAAATATTTTATTTATCTATTGTTTATTTATTTGAGAGACAGGGAGATCTTCTTTCCACTAGTTCACCACCTAAGTCTCTGTGAGAGCCAGGGATAGAGTAGGCTGAAGCCAGGAGTCAGAAACTCAATTTGAGTTTCCCACATGGGTGACAGGGAACCAAGTAGTTGAACTTTTATCTGCTGCCTACCAGAGTGCACATATACAGGAAACTGGAATCAAAAGGGGACCTGGGGTCCAAACCCAGACTCTCTGTTACGGAATTCAGGTATCCCAAGTGGTGTCATAACTCAGGGCCAAAAGGTACACTGATGATTTCACATAATACAAGGGCACAAATTGAAAAGTAACAAAGTTGTAGTATGATGAGGTAATTATAATGCTATGAATTACTTTCAACTATTCAATAAGGTGGACTGAATGAAAGAATGGTAACGGTCATACCACTTTAACATTATAGGATAAATTACTTTCTTTTTTTTTTTTTTTTTTTTGACAGGCAGAGTGGACAGTGAGAGAGAGAGATAGAGAGAAAGGTCTTCCTTTTGCTGTTGTTCACCCTCCAATGGCCGCCGCGGCTGGCGCGCGCTGAGGCCGGCACACCGCGCTGATCCGATGGCAGGAGCCAGGTGCTTATCCTGGTCTCCCTTGGGGTGCAGGGCCCAAGGACTTGGGCCATCCTCCACTGCACTCCCGGGCTACAGCAGAGAGCTGGCCTGGAAGAGGGGCAACTGGGAAAGAATCCGGCGCCCCGACCGGGACTCGAACCCGGTGTGCTGGCACCGCAAGGCGGAGGATTAGCCTAGTGAGCTGCAGCACCGGCCCAGGATAAATTACTTTCTAAGACAAATGAAGTCTTATAACTTAAAACTATAAGAAAATATTTGTGCAGCTTTATTTGACAAATTATGGACATATATATTAAATAGTATTTATATAACACATCTCATAGCATGTAGGAACATTTTTTACTGGGTACAAAAATGATAACATCATATCTTGAGAGGTTTTCTGGAAATTTATGTACTCTGGTTCCCTTCTTCCTCTCCATTTTAAGGGCTAGAAACAAGGGGCCCATGCCATGGCTCACTTCTTTAATCATCCGCCTGCGGCGCAGGCATCCCATATGGGTGCCGGGTTCTAGTCCCGGTTGCTCTTCTTCCAGTCCAGCTCTCTGCTGTGGCCTGGGAAGGCAGTGGAGATGGCCCAGGTGCCTGGGCCCCTGCACCCATATGGGAGACCAGTAAGAAGCTCCTGGTTCCTGGCTTCGGATTAGGACAGCACCGGCTGTAGCAGCCATTTGGGGAGTGAACCAACTGAAGGAAGACCTTTCTCTCTCTCTCTCTCTCTCTCTCTCTCACTCACTGTCTGCAACTCGACCTGTCTAATAAAAAAAAAAAAAAAACACAAAGGCTAGAAACAAAATATTTCACAGTTCAGTTCTAGGTATTCTGGACAACATTTTATTTTAAACAACTGCACAAGAGACTTATGTTAATTATAGAATTATTAGAAAATGCAAATAAGAAAGTATGAACAATAAATGTTACATTGCATATACTCACAAAACCCCCAATTTTTCTTACTTGATATATTATTGCATATTTTGTACATGAATAGATTTCAAAAAGTTCATGGAGCAATGGAATTAAAAGACAAGCTCAATTTTGATGTATAAAAACCTTGAAATCTATGAACAACTTATTCATAATAGACATTTCTATGAACTTTTTGAAGAATAAAGAATTGTTATCTGGTGCCATTTTTTGCTCCAAAACATATTTACCTCTATATAATAACCTCCATGGACATTTTGAATTATCTATGTGTGCCTATAATTACCCATTCATTAAACATATACTGGGTGTCAGAAAGGGAAACAGGAAAGTCTAAAACTAAACTAAAAGTAAATAAATGTACTAGAAGTAAATAATATACAGAGTGTTAGATGGTGATGAGTGCTGTTGAGTAAAACAAAGCTGACAAGGGAGACAGGAAACACCGGTGATTTAATTATAAATAGAGTTGCTGGAGGAAATGTTATTGAGGTGAAAGTTGAAAAGACCTCTAAAAGAAGTGAAGGAACAAAGCTACACAAATGTCTGCTGGAAGTGTGTTCTTGGCAGGAGCAACAGCAGGTTCAAAGGCTCTAAGATAAAAGTGGACCTAGTGCATAGAGTTGGAGAAAGGCTAGGAAGCCAAATCAAAACATGTCCTGATTCTCCTTGTTATTTTTTTCTCTGGCCCATAGATTATGTGGAAGGATTTTGGATGATTTCCAAAGTTTTGGGGTTTCCTTAGACATCGAGTTGTTTTAATTTCTCATTTAATTTCATTGTCGTTATACAAGATAACAAACAAAAGAAGAGTTGTCTTAGTTTTAAGAGGTGTTATGTCGTAGCTGTCTTAGTTTATATAGGTGCATTCTGATGTTTGCACAACAAAATCACCTTAGGACACATTTCTCAGATTGCATCTCCCTCATTAAACAATGCATCATTGTATGTGTCTAGGATCATTTGAGTCCACTTAAATTTATTATAAAGACATATTTTATGTTCCAGAATGTGATCTATCTTGCTAATGATCATGTTCACTTGAAAAATTGTTGTTTTGTTAGCTGTTAGATATAATTTTCAATCAAGGTCAGTTAGGTCAAAGTGCCGGACAATGTTGTTCATAGCACCTTTTTTTTTTAACTTTTACTTAATAAATATAAATTTCCGAAGTACAGCTTTTGGATTACAGTGGCTTTTTCCACCCCATAACCTCCCTCCCACCCGCAACCAACCCATCTCCCACTCCCTCTCCCATCCCATTCACATCAAGATTCATTTTCAATTATCTTTACATACAGAAGATCAATTTAGTATATACTAAGTAAAGATTTCAACAGTTTTCACCACACAGAAACACAAAGTGTAGAGTATAGTTTGAGTACTAGTTATACCATTAATTCACGTAGTACAACACATTAAGGACAGAGATCCTACATGGGGAATAAGTGTACAGTGACTCCTGTTGTTGATTTAACAAATTGACACTCTTGTTTATGGTTTCAGTAATCTCCCTAGGCTCTTGTCATGAATTGCCAAGGCTATGGAAGCCTTTTGAGTTCATCAACTCCAATCCTATTTAGACAAGGTCATAGTCAAAGTGGAAGTTCTCTCCTCCCTTCAGAGAAAGGTACCTCCTTCTTTGATGGCCCGTTCTTTCCACTGGGATCTTACTCATAGAAATCTTTCATTTACGTCTTTTTTTTTTTTTTTTTTTTTTTTTTGCCACAGTGTCTTGGCTTTCCATGCCTGAAATATTTTCATGGGCTTTTTAGCCAGATCTGAATGCCACAAGGCTGATTCTGAGGCCAGAGTGCTGTTTAGGACATCTGCCATCCTATGAGTCTGCTGTGTATCCCACTTCCCAGAATATTATATCCTGCAAACTCTCATTTGTGAATGAAGGTGAAATAAAGACCTTTCATAACAAAAAAAAATTGAAAGAATTTGTCACCACTCATCCAGCCCTGCAGAAGATGCTTAAAGATGTGTTACACACAGAAACACGGCCATCAATATGAAAGAAGGTAAAGGAAGAAAATTTCCCAGTAAAAGATAACAGAAAGCTCAAAGCATATATTAGAAATATCTTTGGGGGCCGGCACCATGGCTCAATAGGCTAATCCTCTGCCTGTGGCACTGGCACACGGGGTTCTAGTCCCGGTGGGGTGCCAGTTTCTGTCCGGGTTGCTCCTCTTCCAGGCCAGCTCTCCGCTGTGGCTTGGGAGTGCAGTGGAGAATGGCCCAGGTCCTTGGGCCCTGCACCTGCATGGGAGACCAGGAGAAGCACCTGGCTCATGCTTTCGGATTAGCGCAGTTTGCCGGCCACAGTGTGCAGGCCACACTTAGCCACTGGAGGGTGAACCAACGGCAAAGGAAGACCATTCTCTCTGTCTCTCTCACTGTCCACTCTGCCTGTCAAGAAGAAGAAGAAGAGGAGGAGGAGGAGGAGGAGGAGGAGGAGGAGGAGGAGGAGGAGGAGGAGGAAGAAGAAATATCTTTGGGAAAATGGCAGGGCAAAGTAACTACTTATCAATAGTCACACTGAATGTTAATGGCCTCAACTCTCCAGTTAAAAAAAGACATAGACTGGCTGAGGTGTAGCCATCTTAATATCAGACAAAATAAACTTTAACACAAAAACTGTTAAGAGAGACAAGGAGGGGCACTATATAATGATTAAGGGATCAATTCAACAGGAAGATGTAACTATTATAAATGTATATGCACCTAATTAAAGGGCACCAGTTTATTTAAAAGATATGTTAAGGGACTTAAAGGGAGACTTAGACTCAAATATACTAGTATTGGGGGACTTCAATACTCCACTCTCAGAAATAGACAGATCAACCGGACTGAAGATCAACAAGGAAACAGCAGATTTAATTGACACTATATCCAAATGGATCTAACAGATATCCACAGAACTTTTCATCCTACACTTAAAGAATTTACATTCTTCAAAGCAGTATATGGAACCTACTCTAGGATTGACCACATATCACCTATATTTTTACTGATTTTTAGATTTAGATTTTCAGATTTTAAGATTTAGTTTTTCTCTATTGTATTTGAAACAGAAGAAAATATTTTCTCTACTAAAATCTGTGCTAATTTTCTAATTACCTCTTTGTTCAATTTGTTTAGATTTTGCTTCATCTATTTTGAAATTCTGTTCTCATACACATGTACAGGTGCTTTAAAAGTTCATGAAAAAATGGAATTAAATGATAAGTTTGGGGTAGGTGTTTGGATCAGCAGTTAAGATGCCACTTGGGATGCCTATATCTTGCATCAAAGTACTTGGATTCAAGTTCTGGCTTTGGAATTTATTCCAGTTTCATGCTATTATGTACCCTGGGAGGCACCACAGTGATGTCCCAAGTACTTGAGACACTTCTACCAACTTGGGATATCCATATTGAGTTCCAGGTTCCTGATTTTGACACAACCCATTCCCAGCTATTGCAAGTGTGTAGGGTAAAAATCAGCAGGCAGAAAATTTGTCTGTGTATTTCTGCCTTTCAATCAATCAATCAATCAATCATTTTTTAAGAAAATAAATTCATTTAGTGCAAAGTACTTTCAAAACCCATACATAGATTTTCATAACATTTTAATGGACTTTTAAAACGTTACTCATAAGAATTTCAAAATTTTTGCAAACAACCTTATGTTTAATTTCACTTTCCATGATTTTTTTGAAGTACCCTATTACATAGTTATGAAAACTATGTCTTACTACTGAAAGAACTTTTTATTATTTTGTCATCTCTCTGTATCTTGAATAGTATGACCTTTTTTTTTTTGACAGGCAGAGTGGACAGTGAGAGAGAGAGAGACAAAGAGAAAGGTCTTCCTTTTCTGTAGGTTCACCCCACAATGGCCGCTGCGACTGGTGCTTGTCCTGGTCTTCCATGAGGGTGCAGGGCCCAAGCACTTGGGCCATCCTCCACTGAACTCCTGGGCCAGAGCAGAGAACTGGCCTGGAAGAGGGGTAACTGGGACAGAATCCAGCGCCCTACTGGGACTAGAATCCGGTGTGCTGGCACCGCAGGCAGAGAATTAGCCTATTGAGCTGCGGTCCCAGCTAGTATGACTTGTTTTGAAGTTTATGTTATCTGTTATTAATACAGCTAATCTATTATTTGAACTACTATTTGCATGGTATATATTTTTGCTCTTTATTCATTTACCTATAATGCATTGTGACTTTAAGGTTAAAGAACATCTTATGATAACAAATAGACAAAGAGGCCATGATTTTATTTTCTTACAGTTACTACATTTTTCTGTTTATTTTTACTTAAGTATGTCATTGATAGTACATTCTTAGGTCTTGCTTCTATCTATTTGGGCATAATTTTAATTTGGGAGCTTAATTCCTTAATGGTTTATGTAATGACTGGTATGGTTCCATTCAGCTCTAATACTTTATTTTAATTTTTTATTTATCCTCTTTATTATTGTTTGTCCATCTGTCCTCATATGCCGCTCCTCCGCATGCGGAGGAGCCGCACCGGACCGGACGCTTGTTGTTCCCTTTTTTACAAGTCCTTTCTATAGTAAAGTAAGAATAAGTAAACAGCAAACTCCCAAAGCAAGAATGAGTAGAGAGAAATGAGAAAGAACGAAGTAACGAACTTCCCCGTGAACTCTCCAACGCACTCTCCAACCAACCCACACCACCATGCCGTCTCTCTCCTCCTATATAGTCCTCTCCACCAATCCGTGCTCTGCTACCCACACGCCGAGCGCGCCCCGCTCTCCTCCAATCAGGAGCGGCTCTTGCAGCTTGTCAAGTTGGTGAGAGGCAGCTGGGTAGAAGCTGTACGCTCCTCTCCCAGCGCCACATTGTGGGAGAGCAGATGCATAGAATAAGTCTTAATTCCAGTAACAGTATAGTCCGAGTTGCTCCCCACACTCATATCTTCACTTTTTTGGATTATTTGAATATTTTTAAATTTAATTTTATTTATCAGCTCATTAGCTATAGATTTTTTACTCTATGGATTACATTGCACATACTTTCTATCATCAATGTAAAGTTAAAATCACATCAGTCCATGTAATTGTACAAACAATGCAATTTCATAGGACCACTTACTGAGGCCCTCATCATTTATGCTAAAGTTTTCATATTTATCTACATAGGTTACACATTCAATAAAATAAATTATAATCTTCGCTTTAAAGATACAGACAAGAGGAGCCTTCAGAAAGTTCATTTAGGATCAGGTGTTTAGCCTAGCAAATAAGACACCAGTTAAGATGCCTATATTCCATGTGGAAGTATTTAGGTTCAGTTTCCAACTCTGGCTTCTGATTCCAGCTTCTTGCTATAGTGCACCCTGAAAGGCAACAGTGATAGCTCAAGTAATTGAGTTCCTGACATTCACAGGGGAGATCTTGGTTGAGTTCCCTGCTCCTGACTTGCTTCTTGCTTTAGTCTGGTACAGTCCAAGCTATTTTGAGTATTTGGGGAGAAAACCAGCAAATGGGAACATCTCTCTCTCTCTCTCTCTCTGTCACTCTGTGTCTCTCAAATAAAAAACTACGCATGAATTTCAAAATGTTTTGCATCAAAATTAACATATTTTAATTTGATTTCTCTACAAAATTTTTGAAGTGCCCTTGTAAATATAAGAAAACAGAAATACCACTTTGTATTTACTCAGATATTGACCATTTTCTTTGTTTTTCATCTCCTCAAGTTTAAATTTATAATTGGAATCATTTTGTTTTTCCTAAATAGACTCATTTAGCTTTATTTGGCATTTCTTTAGATATTAGTATGCTGTTAATTTTTTTATGTATTTTGAATTTCTCTTACTGGTTGTATTCACATTATTTTAGCTTCTTGATGAGTTGACCATTATAAAATGTTCCCCTTCATCCCTGGATTTTTTTTTCTTGTTCTGAAGTTTTCTTTGTCTGATTAACATAAACTTCAACTCTCTGTTGAATAGCTTTTTGGTAGTATAATTTTTTTTCCAATCTTCAACTTTCAACCTATGTCATTATATTTAAAGTAGTTTTCTGTTGACAGCATTTATAGGCTTTGGTTTTCATCCAATCTGATAATACTTACTTTTATGGGTGTGTTTTGAATGGTGCTATCCTACAAGAACATGAGCTACAAAATGTCACATGTGATATTTAAAAAGTTTTTGTAGGCATTATTTCTTTTTTTTTCATTTTCGATTCTCTTTATATACAGAAGATCAGTTTAGCATACATTAAGTAAAGATTTCAACAGTTTGCTCCCACACAGAAACATAAAGTGAAAAATAATAGATGATTTTTTAAATGATGATGAAATCAGATCAGACCTATTGTCATGTTTAATCCCAGTGAGAGTCAAGTTGGGAATTGATAATTTTTTCTTTTTTTTTTTTTTTTTTAACAGAAGATCAGTTTAGCATACATTAAGTAAAGATTTCAACAGTTTGCACCCCCATAGAAACACAAAGTGAAATATATTGTTTGAGTACTCGTTATAGCATTAAGCCTCAATGTACAGCACATTAAGGACAGAGATCCTACATGAGGAGTAAGTGCACAGTGACTCCTGTTGTTGACTTTACAAATTGACACTCCTGTTTATGGCATCAGTAATCTCCCTATGCTCCAGTCATGAGTTTCCAAGGCTATGGAAGCCCCTTGAGTTCTCCGACTCTTATGTTGTTTAGACAAGGTCATATTCAAAATGGAGGTTCTCTCCTCCCTTCAGAGAAAGGTACCTCCTTCTTTGAAGACCTGTTCTTTCCACTGGGATCTCACTCGTGGAGATCTTTCATTTAGGTTTTTTTTTTTTTTTTTTTTTTTTTTTTTTTTTTTTTTTGCCAGAGTGTCTTGGCTTTCCATGCCTGAAATACTCTCATGGGCTTTTCAGCCGGATCCACATGCCTTAAGGGATGATTCTGAGGCCAGAGTGCTGTTTAGGACATCTGCCATTCTATGAGTCTGCTGAGTATCTCGCTTCCCATGTTGGATCACTCTCCCCTTTATTTATTCTATCGGTTAGTATTAGCAGGTACTAGACTTGTTTATGTGCTCCCTTTGACTCTTAGCCTTTCATTATGATCAATTGTGAACTGAAATTGATCACTTGGACTGGTGAGATGGCATTGGTACATGCCACCTTGATGGGATTAAATTGGAGTCCCCTGGTATGTTTCTAACTCTACCATTTGGGGCAAGTCAGCTTGAGCATGTCCCAAATTGTACATCTCTTCCCTCTCTTATTCCTACTCTTATGTTTAACAGGGATCACATTTCAGTTAAATTTCAACACTTAAGAATAACTGTGTATTAATTACAGAATTAAACCAGTCATATTAAGTAGAACAGACAAAAAAACTACTAAGAGGGATAATGTATTAAGTTGTTCATTAACAGTCAGGGCTATGCTGACTGTTAATTATTTCAATATATTATTCACCCAGTTATATAAAAATATTATTATTTATACTCTAATGAAAAATATATTCATGAGATATTTAAAAATTTTTAAATTCATACTAAATGTACTAAGTCTTGGCATTCCAGTGCATATTTTACACTTACGTCACATTTCAGTTTGGATTAGCCACAAATTGTCACCTAAAATGCAATGTGAGTATAGTATTGAGCAACACATTATGTCAAAAGTGGATACCTCTAATGCTATGATTAAATCTGTCATCCTATGCTCTATTATATATTTTCCCAAATGCTATTTCCCTTTTCCAGTTGTTGGTTCACTCCCCAAATGCCCACAACAACTAAAGCCAGGAACTGCTAACTCCTCCCAAAAGAGGAGCAGGAGGCCAATCCCTTGAGCCATCATTAGCTGCCTTCCTGGGTCATCAGTAGGTAGTGGATTGCCGCAGAGCAGCTGGACTCCAACATGGGCTGCTATCAGTAATGGCAGCTTAACCTGCTGCATCACAACACCAGTCCCATTTATTGCTTTTTATAACGCCTTTCTTTTTTTTTAGTAGATTTGAGTTTCTATCTTCATTCTCCCCGAAAAATTTTCTTTTAATATTTTGTGATACACCAGTCCACTGGTGGCAAATACTTCATTTTTGTTTGTCTGAAAAGAATTTGATTCCACATTTTAGAAGGATAATTTCACTGTATACAGAATTCTTTGTTGATGAGATTTTCTCTCAACACTAAAAATATCACCATAGTCTCTTTTTGTTTGCATTGTTTCTGGAAAGAAAATCAGTGTAATTGTTCCGTTTGGTCCATAAGTATAGTTTTTTTTCCTCTACATTCTCAAGATTTCCTCTATATCCTTGTTCCTCTATATGTTGAATGTGAAATGTTAATTTGGGAGCTAAATAATATTCCATTTTGTTACCAAAATCCAGTCCTTGTCAAAGGTCCAGAATCAGAACAATACAGACCAGGTTTGAGGACTAAGGAAAGAGCAAGTTTATTCTGTCGGTAGAATGAAGAGGTTGCAGATGAACATTTAAAGAACTATCATCTTTCCAAATGAGGGTGGTTCAATGTTTTTAAGGAATTCATAAGGGGAGCTGTGCTTGGGAGGACATGACTAATAACATGTCAGGAATTATAGACAAGGACTCAGGAGTAAACAGCCAAACACTAAAATGGCTTGTGGGTCCAATAACACAATTTTTTTATAAGTCTCAAATATCAGTACAGTTTCTTGAGAAACATGTTGAAGGAGAATTGATGGCTTAATCTTAACATGGGTGAAACATAACAGCATGTTCTGTATGGGTGAGTATCTGTAAACATAATTGGCTGGAATCTGAAAGAGGCAAAGCATTGTGTCAAGAAATTCCAGTGTCAGGGCCAGCATTGTGGCATAGCGGGTAAAGCTGTCACCTATGACACCGGCACCATATATGGGTGCTGGTTCAAGTCCCTGCCACTCTTCTTCCAATCCAGCTCTCTGCTAACGACCTGGAAAAGGCAGTGAAGACAAACCAGTGTTCAGTGTTTGGGCCCCTGCTGTCCACGTGAGAGATCCAGATGGAGCTCCTGGCTCTTGGTTTCAACCTGGCTGAGTCTTCACCATTGGAGAGTGAACCAGGAGATGGAAGATATCTCTCTCTTCCTTCCTCTCTCTTTCTGTATTGATCTCTTTCTCTGTAGCTCAAAATTAAAATAAATAAAAATCTTTAAGGAAAATTCTAGTGTTTCATTAACCATAATGAGGCCCACTTCCCCTAAAGTCTATGACTAGTAATGATTACTGAGCTGTTAGTCATCTACACCTCCACTGTACCCTGTGTGGTTACTCACACCCCTTACACCCTGTTACAACTTTATATGTATACCAGTTTCTTTATCTGTTTGCCCCTTGATAGATAATTAGGTTGCTGTCATATCACAAATATTGTAAATAATGTTGCGATAAACATGGGAGTACAGATGTCTTTATGAGGTGGTGATTTTATTTCCTTTGGGTATATGCCCAGAAGTGGGATTGCAGTGTCATATAGCAGTTACACTTTTACTTTCTTTCAGAACTTCTGTACTGTTTCCCATGATGATGATGATATCTACATTCTCACCAAAAGTGTCCAAAAATGGATACAACTGGAGACCATTATGCTTAGTGAAAAAGAAAAATATCATGTTTTCTCTGATAGGTGGTAGTTAATATGAAATACAAAAAAAATGTATAACAATGAATCTGACATCTTATGATTCGATTATTTTTATAGCCCTTGTCAATCAATACTCCTGTGGATTAGTAGTCTTTACATTTTTTTTACTTGTTGAACATAGCAGTTAGTGGTCATTAAGCCTGTAATTATAGAGTAAATTGCAATTATGTTACTGCAAAATTAAAGGAAGAAGAGGAAGAAATGAAGGAGAGGAATTAGGGGAGGGAGGGAAAAAACCATGGCTATCTTAGAATTGTATCCATGAAATTTGGTCTCATATTAATAAATTTGTTTAAATCTCCTATTCTCTCTTTCTTAACATTTGCTATCTTTTGACTTTTTGATAATATCCTAACAGATGTGAGATGGTATCTAACAGTGGTTTGGATTTGTGTTTCCCTGATAATTAATAATAATGTTGAACACCTTTCAATAGATCCGACTGTATCTATTGCCCATTTGGGAATATACATTTTTGTTTAAGATAGTTTGTGGAATACTTTAAATTTTACCAAACCCTTCCTTTTCCCTGAAAGCAAGCTGTAAGTACTACTCATTTGTAATGGTTCACTATTCTACTTGATGGGGAAAAAGGAAAAAGAAAAAGCATATCAATTATTCCACATTTTGTTCAGTATTCCACACAGCAAAACTACAATACTGAGAGTGAATTTTGTAATTGCTTCTTATTCTAAGATGGAAAATATGTATGTAATTATAAGACTCACAGCACTTCAAGATTTATTTTTCCTGTTTATTATTTGCTATATTAAAATATTAAGGGGGGACAGTATTTGATCATAAGACATCAACTTCCTAATCTAATGAGAACTTATCTCAATGTTTATATAATCCCAAATTGAGCTTATTGCAGAGAAAACTACTTAAAAACAAGTGTGATGTATTCTTCAATAATGTTAATTTTTAATGACTGATATATGACTCTAAGTTATTGAATGGACATGGAAAATACTGAATCCACAAAACTCCATGAAGTGCAAAGACTAAGAACAAAATCCAGTGTATCTAGGAGGCTTTCAGTGTGAATTTGAATGTCCATGCTTGTGGTGGAATAAGAATGCTATGCCAAGATGGCCTCTGGCAAGTGAGTGTCAGTTACTCAGGGATGGCTTCAGAAACCACCTGGGAAACCCCCTGGGAAACCACCTGGCAACAGAGCCTGCCTGGCAACAGGCTGTGATTGGTTAGGTCATAAACCACCCCTTGACTGGATTGGCTGCCTCAGCTATATAAGCTGCTGTACCAACTGAAATAAATGAGTCTGCGGGCTGCTCGCCTCTGGCCTGCTTTTCACCCAACTCCCAATGTCTGTGTGGTGACTCTGCGCCTCTTGTCCCTACCGCACTCCTCCTCTCAGAATGAATCCACAGCAACATCTGGCTCAAAGTTTAATTTCATGGAGAGCCAATAAAGCTAGTAAAAGAAATTTACTAAAGGTAGAAAGACATAGTATCAGTAATTCAATGTATCAGGTCAGCATAAAGTGTGAAACAGCAATTTTGTACTTAGGAAACTAGGGGCTGGAATTACTCTCACCTCACAGTAGAGTTCTACCATACAGAAGAGCTTTCTGAGCATTGATTGCTCTCATTTGATCAGAATATATTGTATGTATTTATAGAAATATCACACCATGTCCATAAATATGTACAATACTAGATGGTAACATATTTTTAATGTTTAAGGAGATGGAAATGCTAGTCACCTGATTTTATCACCATACATTGAATACATGTACTGAATGAATTGTCACACTGTACTCCATAAACATATAAAATTTTAAAAATAGCTATAACATTACATGCCAGAAATAAGGACAAATATAATACCTTACTCATAGCCTTGTTGTCATTGGGTTTAGGAACTGCAAGGATTGGAATGACAGCTATCTGTCCTTTCACTTTAATAATAGATGGCAGATTTTTATAAAGAGTAGTATGAAAATCAGCCCCAAGTAGATCCAGTTGAAACTTAAAACCATCATTCTTCCAGGTTGGATTCTTTGTGTCCTTCATTGTCAAGAGTATCTTTCATTTTGTAAGCTCAACCATTACCCACTAGTTCTACAGAAAATGAAGTAAATGTTGGGCAGGCAATGTGGCACAACAGTTTAAGCCACAACTTGGGATGACTGCATCTCATTTTTTTAGTACCTGGTTGTGTCCTGGCCACTCCATTTACAAACCAGATTCCTTTTAATGCACCTGGAAAGCAGCAAATGATGGCTCAAATACTTGAGACCCTGCTGACACACACAGGACACCCAGATGGACCAGATGCAGTTCCAGGCTCCTGGATTCAGCCTAGCAGAGCCCCAGCTGTTTTGAGCATTTGGAGATTAAGTAAATTAATGAATAATCTCTTCTCTCTCTCTCTCTCTCTCTCTCTCTCAAGTAGATGCAAATACATAAATAATTATTTTAAAAATAAAATAAATGCAATCAAACCTATTTCCCAGTTCCCATTCACTTATATTGTCTGATTTGGTAGAATAATCATGTTTCTGTTTCCTTCACTATTCTGTCCTTACCCATGAGTCATTTTTATTATTCATTTCTATGAATGAAGGACACTTCTTGTCAAAAATGTAAGCAAATTGACATTTCTAACGTAATGAAAGAGAAATAGGGGCATAAGAAATAATCACCAGGGCCATTGTTGTGGCAGAGCAGGTAAACTGCTGCATGGGATGCCAGCATCCTACATGGGCACTGGTTCAAGTCCCAGTTGCTCCACTTATGATCCAGCGCCCTACTAATGTGCCTGGGAAAGTAGCAGAAGATGGCCCAAATGCATGGGCTTCTGTGCACCCATGGTAGGCCAGGAAGAAGCTCCTGACTCCTGGCCCCCAGCTTGGTCTGGCCCACCTCTAGCCATCATGGCCATTTGGGGAGTAAAGCAATGGTTAGAAGAACTATCTCTTTTGCTCTATTTATCCCTCTCTCTCTGTAACTCTGCCTTTCAAATAAATAAAATACTTTTTTAAAAAATGAAATAATCACCACTACCAAATCCTGTATTCTTGTGTTTCTAGTTTGCTTATTTATTCATGTATTTATACTGCTTCCTAGATAGATTTACATATATATAAAATAAAAACAGAAGAAAGATGATGTGTATAGTAATTACCAAGTGTAGTGATAGAGTAGATTTGTTACAGATTAAGACTACCATCATAGATGGTGTTCCTATATAGAGATCATAGTTATTTTATCTTACCCTAAATGTCTAATTATTTGTTAGATGACAGAGACAAGTTTGACACTGAGAGCAATAATAGCATCTTTTATATCCAATATAGATTCTCATCAATTATCTTAGCAAAACTTCTTTGCAACTTTATTCCCTTCACTTTCTGAATATCACTGGATTTCTGCAGTACAGTTTCTGGACCTTGGCTGAAAGCTTGACGGAAGTCTACTCATAACTTTTTTTTCCCCCCTGTAACACATAACATGTGGGCTTTTGGCTTACAAAGAGACCTTAAGACATGATTCTTCAATAATATACCATGGAGAAAATGTTTCTTAAAGCATGCTTTAGGATAAAAGTAATCTAATTAAATAAATATGCATGGAGAAAGAGCTTTATCTGATTGGCCTGGATCTAACTATGATAACATGATTTTCACAGAATTGGACTAGTTTACCAACAGAGACCACAAATACTAGATTGCTGATCATAGGAACGCTTTTTCTAAGATTTTAATCATGAGAAGAAATGGTTGTAGCAACCATCAATTAAGTTTGAAATCAAACATGGCTGTGCTTCCTATATTAGGTACAATTTAAAGAAAGATGACATTTGATTTAAATGTACATCTGTGGCAAAAATCCTGAAGCTACCTACTGACCTATTTTTCTTCCTTTAGAGCATAGTCAGAACATTTGAAGGTACTTCAAAAGTTCATGGAAAAATGCAATTATAAGATAGGTTTATTTTATGGCAAAAAAGTTTGAAATCTATGCAGTTTTTTCATAATATATATTTTTATGAACTTGTTGAAGACCCCTTGTGTGCATGGATTTCAAAACTTTTATAAAAAGATAAGCTTATGTTCTTCATTTCAATTTAAGTGAACTTTTAAAATACCCTTAACTTTTGCCAATGTGAGAAACTTCTCAATCTCAGGTTTTGAAGATTTGATCGAAATCCAGAGGATACTTTAATTTTGGTATTTTTATACATACCCAAGTTCAGTTTGTGGTTCGTAGAAAAAATATGGACTTGGAATACTCTTCAAACACACAAATATTTTCAAAGACATAGGGTCAAAAAAATAAAAAGCCCTGTAAGTCTATATTTGTCGCATAAAGTTCTGTCTACAAAATTTGAAATTTAAAGTTTTGGTTTCATTTAATGTATGCCAGAATTTAAAAATCACAGGGGAAATATATTGGAAAAAATGTATTTGAGGTTTTATTTTAACCATATTATTTATAAAATAATTCATGATTGATGACTTCATTACACAGCTGTGTCATCCTTTTCCAATTCATGTAAAACAAATGCCAGTAATTTCAATGTGTCTTTTATAATATTATGTATGTTGCCCCTCCCCATAGAAACCTCAACCCGAGTATAACAATATTTTAACTAATGAAATTACAATCTGCAAAGAAATTCAGACAAATGTAAACTAACTGAAGATGTATTATGGCAGTAGCTAAAAAAGAATCATTCATCTGAAATCTTTTCTATAATTTTCAATCATTTTTATGATGACTTTGAGTGTTTATCTCTTTGGAACGCATTTACTCAGTGCATATATTTAGATCAAAGAATCTTACTGTAGGTGTAGAACAATTTTGCAACTTTTTTTGAAGAATAAAATTCCAAGTGAATAATTTCACATGAAAATAGAGAGAGGGAAAAACGGGTCTCATATTTTAAAAAACTGTAAAAATAAAATTAATTTTGATTTATATTTGAGAATGGCAACTGTTGATGAGAACAATTTATAACTGTTCTTTCACTCCTGACTCAGTAAAAATGTTTGTAAGTGGAAGGTATTAAGAGTACAGATTTTCCCCCTAAGGGAGTTGTAGAGAATAGGTCAATGTATTTTAAAATTTTACTTTTCAAATTTTTGTTTTTTACATAGTACCAACAAGAAATTTTATGATTAAAAAATAGAATTTATGATAATGTAGTATCGTATGCACAACATGAACCACATTGTCAGTACCTGCAATAATCCTTCTCCTTTCCCATACATTATTTTACTCTCTGTCATCTCAATAGATATGCCTCACTGAAATTTCACTTTCCTTTAAATATTACTTCTTCCATTCATTTTCAGAGAATTATGTAGATATTTTTCCCAGGGATTAGAAAGATTGGGTATAATATTTTTCTATTACATTAATTTTTGCTTTGTAACATTTCTCTTGTGACCAAATATGCCCAAAGTAGTATGTACAGTAGCCCATTAAAATATAAATTTCTTAAAATTTGAGTGATATGTACAAGAAATAATTGTATAAATTCTCCCAGGGTATTGGGAGAAAACAAAGTGAATGATTAGTATTTCAAATTTATATCAAAATCTCAATGCTAACCACTAGGCCTTCGCAAAACTTAACCCTCTTCATGATAAAGGTAAGACAGATTAGTTTAGTTCTGTTTTGAGTTTTAGCAAGGTCTTAATTGGAAAATTGCAAAACAATGTTGTCATGCAAGACTTCCAGGAGTACATCTGTTTCTAATGTACGGTGCATAATTTAATGACGAGACACTTCAGTGGTCTACCCACTGCAAATTTCAGTTGTTAAATATGTCTGGAAAAGACATCTTTAAATAGTAGGCTCTTTTTTGGTACGTTAATTTCCTCACACTCAGAAGCAGACAATGTAATTCTAGCTGTCACTTTGTGTAAAGCTCTGTTTACTTTAAAATGCTATTTACAGCCTAAATGTCTTGTTCAAACTGATTAACTGTAGTGGGATTTAAAACTTTTATAAAACCTATTTATTATGGCTAATGTTTTTAGAATTCTTTTCTTTCCCTTCAGACTGCAGTTTAGGAAACCTATCTAATTGGAAGTAAAATGCAAGGCTCTCAAGGCAAATCTTGAGAAAGATAAACAACAGTGCTCCAGAAGAGATTGAAATTTCAAATGTAAGCCACAACCCTGTGTAAAGCTGGAAATGTAATCACAGGATGTGAGCGTGTTTTCCTCCAGGAGATTAAGAGTGGAGACTCAAACCAGAACAACCATCCCCACACCACAATGCAAAAGCGGTTACCAAACATTATCTTTGTTATGATTCTGCTTGACTAACCACAGACTTGCTAACTAGCTTGATATCCAACAAATCTTTTACAGTGCATAATATCAAATTATCTGTGGTTAAATGTGGTTGTACTATTTAGAGCTAGGCCAGCCAGTATCCCAAAGAGATAGCATATGTTGTATTATAATCCCATATTTTACCAGTAGAGTAAGAGAAAAATACGTTCCACTAAGGAAATAAAACTTTTTCTAAAATTACTAAAATGCTATTACTAGCTCCCATCTCAGTTATGGGGAGATAGTAGATTGAAATAACTGTATTCATTATTTAAAAGATCAGAAAAGTCCCACATTAAGTTTAACACTATTCTATGTAGGGTTGACAAAATATTCACTAGCATGATCTTGTGAGTTTTTCACATGAAGTAACTGTGGTATAAAGGGAATGTTCCATAAAAAAAAAAAAAAACATTTGAGGAGAGCTTTAAAACTTCATAACTTATTACAATAATGGCATAATCTTATAAGAAAAGTATAAAACTTCTAATCTTCCAGTTATTGAAGGGCATGGACAATCTGAGTTTTCTCAAGAAAAATCATGGAGATGATGGATAAAATGGCTTCAAAGACTCATTTTGGGGGCTAGCACTGTGGTGTAGTAGATTAAGCCTCCACTTGTGGTGCTGGTATCCCATAGGGATGCCGCTTTGAGTCCTGGCTGTCCCACTTGGATTCAGCTCCCTTCTCATGGCCTGGGAAAATAGTGGAATATGGTCCAAGTGGTTGGGCCCCTGTACACATCCAGAAGAAACTCTTGGCTCCTGGTTTGGATTTAGGCCAACTCCAGCCATTGCGTCTATTTGGGGAGTGAACCAGAGGATGAAAGACCTCTCTCTGTCTCTCCCTCTCCTTCACTGTAACTCTGTCTCTCAAACAAAAAATAAATCTTTAAAAAAACTTCATTTTGTCAGTGCTTCTCTAATTTACTTTCTCCTATTTTGAAGGTCATCATAAAGATATCTTCTATATATTATTGATCCTCAAATAAATGCCATAAATACTTTTTCTGACTTGCAACCAGTATGTACAGAGAAAATACTGAGAAATTGTAGTCATCACTGATTTCTTACCTTAACAAGATCATTTTTAGGGGCTGGTGCTGTGGCTTGGTAGGTTAAGCCTCTGCCTGCTGTGCCGGCATCACATATGGCTGCCAGCTTGAGTCCCTGCTGCTCTACTTTCAATCCAGCTCCCTGCTAATGGCCTGGAAAGTAGTGGAGGAAAGCCAAAGTACTTGGTCCCCTGCATCCACACGGGAGACCTGGAAGAAACTCCTAGCTCATGTCTTCAGATAGGCCCAGCTCTGGCCATTGTGGACATTTGGGAAGTGAAACAGCAGGTAGTAGACCTATGCCTCTGTCTTTGTCTGTCTTTGTAACTCTGCCTCCCAAATAAATAATCTTTAAAAAAAAAACCTTCATTTTTCTGGGAAAATGTACAGCAAGTTGTTCAATTAAATTTTGATAATTTTTAACATATCTGTTTTATATGGATAGATGCTATAAAGATGACTACATAAAAATGGTACAATGATTGATTTTTTTTGAATTTTTGTATTTATTTTTCCACATAATTATATATTACCTACTATTCATAGGGCAGTTTTATATGTAGTTAGGATAAACAAGTGAAGAAACAGACAGGGGCCAACATTGAATAGGAAAAAAATGAATAGAAATGATATGGTCAATTTGGGATCTGACTCTTGTTTGTAGCGCTTGTCTATAATCTTGTGAAATTGTGGTTTCCTACTTTTAACTTTTTGAATATTACAATTAGTGGTGAACTAAGTCTGTGAGTATAGAGTGGTTTAGAACTATGTCCTTACAAGAACTGATCAAGAGAGTCTGTGAAAAGAATACCATTGGTATTTTGATAGGGATTGCATTGAATCTGCAAATTTGTTTTAGGTAGTATAGACATTTTGATGATATTGATTTTTCCAATCCATGAACGAGGAATATCTTTCCATTTTTTGTGTCCTCGATAATTTCTTTCATCAATGTTTGATAACTTTAACTGTAGAGACCTTTCCACTTCTTTGATTAAATTTATTCTTGAAGATTTGACTTTTTTTGGCTATTGTGAATGGAATATCCATCTCTTTCACTGAGTTCATCATTAGCATACAAAAAAGCTATTGGCTATTGTTTTTTGTAACCTGAAATTTAACTGATTGGTTTATCAATTTTGACAGCTTTTTGGTAGAGTTTTTAGGTTTTTCCTTGTGCAACATCATGTCATCTGCGAATATGGATAATTTAACTTCCTCTGCCAATTTTGATGCCATTTTTTATTCTTCCTAATTGCTCCTGCTAAAACTTCAAGAAACTACCATCAAAGAACTGCATGTTAATAAACTTGAATACCTCAAAGACATGGATAAACTGCTGCATTCATCTAACCTATGAAGATTAAATCAATAATATAGATAATCTACACAGAACCATAACAAGCAGTGAAATTGAAGCAGTAATCAAAAGTCTTCCATCAAGGAAAAGTCCAGGATGGCTTTACTACTGAATTCTATATTAAAAGAAGTAACTCCAGTACTCTTCAAACTATTCCAAAATATCAAACAGAATAGAATTCACCAGAATTCTTTAAATGAGACCAGCATTACTTTGATGCCAAAACCAGGGATACTATACAAAAAGAAAACTACAGACCTATATTTTAATGGACATAGATGCAAAGATTCTTAACAAAATGCTAGAAGATTAAATTGAAAACCACATCAAAAGATCACAATCATGATCAAGCACGATTTATCCAGAAATACAAAGGTGTTCAGCATTCTCAGATTAATAAATGTCATAAATTACATCAATAGAATGAAGAAAACAAAACTTATGGTTATCTCTATAGGTACAGATAAGCTACTTGGTAAGATTCAACACCCCTTCATGATAAAAACCCTCCACAAATTAGGTTTATTATTTATTTATTTATTTATTTTTAGACAGGCAGAGTGGACAGTGAGAGAGAGAGAGACAGAGAGAGAAAGGTCTTCCTTCTTCGTTGGTTCACCCTCCAATGGATGCCGCGGCCGGCACGCTACGGCCGGCACACCGCACTGATCCGAAGCCAGGAACCAGGTGCTTCTCCTGGTCTCCCTTGGGGTGCAGGGCCAAGCACTTGGGCCATCCTCCACTGCACTCCCTGGCCACAGCAGAGAGCTGGCCTGGAAGAGGGGCAACCGGGAAAGAATCCGGCGCCCCGACAGGGACTAGAACCCGGTGTGCCGGTGCCGCAAGGTGGAGGATTAGCCTAATGAGCCAAGGTGCCGGCCCACAAATTAGGTTTAGAAGGAACACTCCTCAAAATTGTAAAGGCTATATCACAGGCCAGCACCGCGGCTCACTTGGCTAATCCTCCGCCTGTGGCGCCAGCACCCTGGGTTCTAGTCCTGGTCGGGGCGCCGGATTCTGTCCCGGTTGCCCCTCTTCCAGTCTAGCTCTCTGCTGTGGCCCAGGAGTGCAGTGGAGGATGGCCCAAGTGCTTGGGTCCCTGCACCCACATGGGAGACTGGGAGGAAGTACCGGCTCCTGGCTTCAGATCAGCACAGCACCGGCCATAGCGACAATTAGGTGAGTGAACCAATGGAAGGAAGACCTTTCTGTCTATAACTGTCTCTTTCTCTCACTGTCTAACTGCCTGGCAAAAAAATAAAAAATAATAATAATAAAAAAGGCTATATCACAAACCAGCAGCCAATATCATACTGAATGGGGAAAAATTGAAAATATTTCCCCTCAGGTCCGGGATGTCCATTTTCACCATGCTTATTCAGTATACTACTGAAGTTTTAGCAAGAGCAACTTTTTCTTGTTTTGGTTATGCTTCAAATTTTCTAAAGAATTTTGTGTACTTCAAAAATAACTCTGGGGTATGGCTTTGTGGCCAAGTGTGTTAAGCCACTGCTTGCAACACCGGTGTCCTATTTGGGTCCCAGTTCATGTTCTGGCTGCTCTACTTCTGAATCAATCCCCTGCTAACGGCATGGGAAAGCAACAGAAGATGGCCCAAGTCCTCAGGTCCATGCACCCATGTGGGAGACTCAAACCAAGATCCTGGCTGCTGGATTCAGCCTGGCCTAGTTCCGACTGATGCGGCCATCAGGAGAGTGAATCAGAAGATGGAGGAGCTCTCTGTGTGTCACTTCCTCTCTCTCTCTAACTCTGCCTTTCAAATAAATAAATAAATCTTTTTAAAAAGGAATGACTCTGGAAATATTTTATGCTTATCTGCTATAAAAAGAATCATGTTCCTATTTCCTGAATTTAAACATAGGAAGGTATAAACTATGAGCACAAGCAGCCAGTTCACCTAACATTGTGAAAATGTAGAGAATGATTGAGGGTTAAAAAGGGGACTGCCATTCAAATTTGTCATAAGCTTGGTTTGTGGGATATTTTCGTGCGTCTGCTCAAATATGATTCTACTTGTCAAACAGCACTTAGATCTTGGCTGAAAGAATTAGACAGTTTTTTCCTGGCTCTCTTGTTGGTCATATTCACTGGGCAAAATGTGAGAAAGCTTTCCACATCATTGCTTGTGGTCCAGAAAAACCAGAGGCAGCATCTTCTCCCAGAGGACCCGACAAAAGTGGTCTTCTTTGATCAGAAAAGTGAGCCAGACACTAAAATATGGTCACAGAAGAACTAAGGACAGGGAGATACTCAAATCCTCCCAGAGTCTGGCATTCAATCCAGCACCTGAAAAGAAATTATTCAAATACAAAGGAATTACCATGTGAATGGTTTTTCTGCACAATTTCTGCATATGCTGCCTTGCATTTTTATCAAGACAGCAAACATAAACCAGCGTGAGAAAGCAGGTGCCTTTTCCCCCATATCTTTTGAACATCAGTATTTCCCAGCAGTTAACTGCATGTGATAATGGCCAGAGCACAGAAACGTTTTGATTTGGATCCAAACTCTTCCCCCAGAAGCGGCTTTTTGTTGTATATTTTAAGCTTGGCACTTTTGATCCAGATTCATTATATGGCAGATCATTTAAATAAGAAGTAAGGAGGCCGATTGAGGGGGAACGTCCTAAGATGTTGAAGTCTCACAGAGTATTACTGCTCAGAGGGATTTCTTTCTTGGAGCCACATTCAGATCCCACCTACAGAGCTAAAGCCATTAATTATTAACCACATATTAAAAGTACAAGATATCAGGTTGACAGCATATTGCGATGAGACTTCAAATTGTGATTTCCCATCCTAATGATGATAAGATAGAACTGAATGGCAAATTGCTATTGCTTTCATTTGAAAATCTGAAAGAGCTGTGCCCTGATCCCTCGTTACAGAGAACTGCTATTCATTCAGCAGCAGTCCTAGCAGAAATAAACCAAGGGTCTGGTGTGGTGGCAGCCGAGATGTTAATTCACAAGACAGCAAGCAGAGGGAAGCTGCTAAGTGGCACAGTGGGTTAATGACGCACTACAGTGCTTCACCATGGGAGACATATGGGTTGAATTCTGGCATTGTTCACAAGTGAAAATTGGTTTACCAATCTTAGCTTGGTCCCTGGTGGACAGCTATCCTTGTCCTAGACCTCCTCAGATGTTGTCCTAATTTTCTGCACAGGAGAGGCTCAAGTCTGCAAGAGCAGAAAGGTTACTTATAAGAGTGAAATTGGCTTAGCAGAGTTAGAGGAGGAAATGGGCCCAATACCCTCCATCTTTTAATCCCAGTAGCTGCCGGTATCTTATTTTCACAAGCGTGAAAATACACTCAGGATAGCAAAAGAAAGGCAATAAGCAAGGCCAATTTCCTTTCTGCTAAAACTACATCCCCAAAGAGTTATGCAAGCTTAGCATTAATTTATGACAAAGGGGACACTTGTGTGAAACAGCCCTTGTTCTGAGCAGAGGATCATGGAACTATAAACTTAAAGTGTAAGCACAATAGATTAGTCAAAAACATGTATTTCCAAGAACAGTAAGACAATGCACTTTGTATCTCTTCTTATTATTTTTTAAAGATTTATTTATGTATTTGAAAGTCAGAGTTTCACAGAGAGAGGAGAGGCAGAGAGAGACAGAAAGAGAGAGAGGGGGGTCTTCTATCTGATGGTTCACTCCCCAATTGGCTGCAATGGCTGGAGCTGCACCAATCTGAATCCAGGAGCCAGGAGCTTCCTCCAGGTCTGCACATGGGTGCAGGGGTCCGAGGACTTGGGCTATTCTCCACTGCTTTCCCAGGCCATAGCAGAGAGCTGGGTCGGAAGAGGAACAGCTGGGTCTCGAACCGGCACCTATATGGGACGCTGGCACTTCAGGCCAGGGCGTTAACCCACTGCACCACAGCACCAGCCCCTTGTATCTCTTCTTATAATACTCATGTTCTTTTTTAAAAAAAATATTTATTTATTTATTTATTTGAGATATAGAGTTATACACAGAGAGAGGGAGAGACAGAGAGAAATGTGTTCTATCTGCTGGTTCACTATCCAAACGGTTGCAACAGCCGGAACTGAGTTGATCCAAAGCCAGGAGCTGGGAACTTCTTGCAGGTCTCCTACGCAGGTGCAAGAGCCAAAGTCTTGGGCTATCTTCCACTGCTTTCCCAGGGCATAGCAGAGAGCTGGATCAGAAGAATAGCAGACAGGACTAGAAATAGCGCCCATAAGGAATGCTGGCACCACAAACAGAGGGTTAGCCTGCTACACCACAGCACTGGCCCCAGTATTTATGTTCTTATCAAAAGAATACATGGCACAACATTTGTGCATTTATAGAATGTATCTGGGATTTTAGAAAACAACTGTTTCACCTTAAATATGAGTCTTCCCTTTAAGAGAGATATTCACTTAATTTTAAGCTCCCATAGGAAAAAACAATCACTGAGAATAAACATGAAAACATTTGCAAATAAAAGAGATAAATTTAATTAATAACTTTATCTATAAAGAACTCAAATAGGAAATAAGAAGAAATTACATAAATGGATAACATTATGTTTTTTTCCCCTAATTCAGAAAACTAGAAAAGTATCCAATAATAGAAACTGAAGCACTGGGAGGTAAATGAAGTGAAAAAAGTAGGAAGAACAAACAAGAGAGAAGGAAGGATGTCACATTTAATGAAAATTAAAAACAAACACCTACAAAATATTTTAAATAACAAAGAAAAAAATGAAAAGTAAAACCCTGTAATAGTCTTTGTACATTTCAGGTTCCTCTGCAATTTTTTTTTTTTTTTTTGACTGGTAGTGTTACAGACAGTGAGAGAGAGAGAGACAGAGAGAAAGGCCTTCCTTCCATTTGTTCACCCCCCAAATGGCTGCTATGGCTGGCGTGCTGCGCCAATCTGTAGCCAGGAGCTATGTGCTTCTTCCTGGTTCTCCCATGTGGGTGCAGGGCCCAAGCACTTGGGCCATCCTCCACTGCCCTCCCGGGCCACAGCAAAGAGCTGGACTGCAAGAGAAGCAACCGGGACTAGAACAAGCGCAAATGTGGGATGCTGGCACCGCAGGTGGAGGATTAACCAAGTGAACCACAGCACTGGCCCCCTGATATTTTCAATCTCCATTATCATTATTTTTTCCTGAGGATATCTAATACACTCATTAATTCTGCCTTCAGTCAATTATTCTTCCTTTGTCAAGGGTGCTTTCAACTGTTTTTGAGAATTGTTCATCTTTAGAATTAGAAGTTTATATTCAATAGCCAAATATTTTGGTAGAAGAGTCAAATAGAAGATGAGCGATTTATAAACATCCTATTCAAGTGGAAAATAGGACAGATATGCAAATACGAGTTATTTGAAAAAATAATTCCAGGAGTCATGATCACTAAAGATGATAGATTCATTCAGTCCACTCATCTTTCCCAAACACAAAGTAAGCTTCCTGAAGCTAATATCAGCCATACCCTCTTCTGATAAGGCTCATTCATATATGACCTGTTTGTCCTCTAATTCATGCTTCCCTTCCTGTGCCCCAGCAGGTTTCCAAATAAACTTTCAAAATCCTGTTCTTAACATTCACCGCATCCCCTTTTCTGATTGCTCTGCCCTCCTGTCCAACTCAAATCAAATCCATATTTATTCCTTTCCTGTACAGCTTTCATTGGCACCTCTGGTCCACCGTGGTCTCTTCTTCCCCAAACAATTATTAACTGTTCCTCATTAGGAATTATAAAGCAGCCAGAGCTTTGCCTTGAAACTTCTTGCTTAACTTTAAATGGTTATGAATTCTTCATGTATCTTTCTCTAGAGCCCCTTTAAGATTAAGAAAAAAGGGTAAGAAAAAGAACTTGGGGGTGGTGGTGTGTCACAGCAGGTAAAGCCACTGCCTGCAACGTTGGCATCCCACATGGGCACTGAGTCTTGCTGCACTGCTTCTGATCCAGCTCCCTGCTAATATGCCTGGGAAAGCAGCTGAAGGGTCCAAGTACTTGGGCTCCTGCATGCACATGGAAGACCTGGATGAAGCTCCTGGCTTCTGACTTTGGCCTGCCACAGCCCTGGACATTGCTTTTTTGGGAGCACAAACCAGCGGTTGGGAAATCTTTGTCTCTGATTCTGTCTCTGTCACTCTTTCAAAAAAAAAAAAAAAAAACAACTTGCACAGGTAATTGTAAATAATATCATATTTTTGGATTGTTTTATACAATGTATATGTATTTCCAAATGTATGTATTTCTCTCTTGACTTGGTATATTTATTTTTATATTCTAAAATCCTTAGCTTTCTGCCTTATACATAGGATTACATTAATAGGTGTGTTTGAATGAATGTTCACCATAAAATAATTCCAACTTGCTTTTTTCTTAAATATTATCCTCCCCAATTCTAATAAGATATTTAAACTTTCATAAAATTTAGATGAAACACAAGGCAGAATCTTTTAATTCCCTACAATTAAGCTGATAATGACAGATTTTAAAAGTAGTGAGGCTGTATTCTGATTTTAAAATATTCCAATGCGGCTGGCACTGCGGCACAGCGGGTTAAAGCCCTGGCCTGAAGCGCCGGCATCCCATATAGGCGCTGGTTCTAGTCTCTGCTGCTCCTCTTCCCATCCAGCTCTCTGCTATGGCCTGGGAAAGCAGTAGAAGATGGCCCAAGTCCTTGAGCCCCTGCACCCATGTGGGAGACCTGGAAGAAGCTCCTGGCTTCTGGCTTTCGATCAGTGCAGCTCTGGCCATTGCAGCCATCTGGGGAGTGAACCAGAGGATGGAAGACCTCTCTCTCTGTCTCTACCTCTCTCTGCAACTCTTTCAAATAAAATAAATAAATCTTTTTAAAAAGTACTCCATTAATTTTTTTAAATTATGATAAAATTAAAGTGCAATTTTAGATTCTTTTAAAATAAATTGTAGGGGGCTGGCGTGGTGGCTCACTAGGTTCATCCTCCGCCTGTGGCGCCAGCATCCCGGTTCTAGTCCCAGCTGCACCTCTTCCAGTCCAGCTCTCTGCTGTGGCCCGGGAAGGCAGTGGAGGATGGCCCAACTGCTTGGGCCACCTGCACCCACATGGGAGACCAGGAGGAAACACTGGCTCCTGGCTTTGGATTGGCACAGTGCCAGCCTTAGCGGCCATTTGGGGAGTGAACCAGTGGAAGGAAGACCTTCTCTCTGTCTCTCTCTCTCTCTCACTGTCTATAACTCTACCTGTCAAATAAATAAATTAAAAATAAATAAATAAATAAATAAATTGTAACAAATTTGAAATTTCTAAAAACACTTCAAGAACTTTCCGATCTGGGCATAAGACAATTGCAGTTTCTATTTAATCTCTGCAAAAGTAGCAAATACAATTAGAAATATATATGCATCAATATTTATACTTGGACTGACAATTTGTCCTAAATATATACAAAATTTAGATGATCTGCTACATTGAAACTTAAAAAATCATTGTGGGACTATGGTCAGAAATAAGACAATTACCCAAAGAAGGGCGATTTTTCTGGAATAAAACAACAGCAGAAATAGCAGAAGGAAGAAACTACAGGGGGACAGAACCCCCAGATGCGCAATATGTCCTGGGAGATGTTCCCATAAGCACAACAGCATGGCCGAAGACGGTTGACAGTGATAGGCTGAGCCAAAGGCAACACACAATTCTGTCTGTGGATTCGGCACCTGATCTGATTGGATCTCTTCATTTAAGAATCTGTCCCCATTAACAACATAATCTAAGGCTACAAAATTTCTGCAAAACAAAGAAAAATAAATATTACTCATAAATGATTTTGTAAAGCCCACGTGGGTGCTGCAGTTAGACCACAAGTGATTGAAATTTCATCTCCTCAGCTCTTAGTCATCAGGCAGAGCCTGCGATAGCTGGAACGCGTGGAGCAGTCCAATGAATTAGCTCCTTTGGCAAAAGTATTACTCTATGCCATATATGTGAAGAATGATACATAAAAAGACAAAAAAATCATTTACCATGCTTCATTGTATTCATATGAACACAACCATGAAAAAGAGGATGAATACTGGTAAGTTTTTAGTATCTACATTTGTTTAGATTATCCTGAATGCAAGTATTTTGCATAAAATCTTCTGGTTCGAGGTGTATTATCATTACTTATAGTAATAACTGTATCAGTTTCCTATACTCCAATTTGCTCTCCCTTTCAGAAATGATGCCATAAGAGTCATATGTGAGGGGTCTTCAAAAGAGTCCATGGAAAAATCTGCATTATGAAAAAAATATGTATGAATTAAAAAAAAACTTTGAACCAAAATAAACTTTTTCTTTAGTTCTATTTTCTATTTATTTTTTGAAGTTCCCTCATACATTCTGTCTGCCTGACACCCTTCTCTCCTGTTAGAAGAGAACAAAGCTCAAATGTGAACTCATTCTCCTTGGATAAGAAGATTCTTGAGTTATTCTATTTGGAGTACATATAAATATCTAATGAAGAATAAGATATATATCTCCTCTTTAAAATACCCTGGAAAGTAACTTAAGAATTTCATGCCCTTTGAGAATGTATGCACATATGTTAACCAAAACAAATACAAAAGGACATCATCAGGTAAAATTTGGAGGACTGATAAGAATTTCATATGTACATGATAAATTAAGGTTTTCTTACATCTCATAATCTAAAATAAAAACAGAATCCTGTTCTAGATGCAGACTGGCACAAGCACAAATTTGTTATGGGTAAATGGAATACCTCAGGGGCATCAAGCCATAGCTAGTGTTTTCAGGGTGGTTACAATGTTTCAAGGCTTTGGGAAATGAAGAACAGGCTGCTAGACTTCAGAAAAATTGCCTAGATGCATATTCAGGCATCTAAATAGATAATGACAAGACAAAGAGGAAGTGCTAGGAATGGGGAAAATAAAGGAAGCAGCAATCTCAGTATGGGTTTGGAAACAGTCTCAGATTGCGGGTCCTGCAACGATGACTTAGAGTGAGTCATAGAAACACTAGGAAAGAATGTTCCAACAGGGAACAGAAGCGAGTGGTTTGGTGAGAGAGGGTTCCTCTCACAAAGGAAAACAGAACTCTATAGATGAGAAAAGGTACGGTATTCTCCAATGTGAAATAAATTAACTGTGAATTACAGCATTTAATCAAGACAGGTTTAAAATATAAAGCTGGAATATAAGTATAACCAAGATCCTCCAACGAATACATGATAAGGTAGAAATATATATTTTATTCTCATAACAAGAACAGTTTTTTGAAGGATTTTAAACTAGAAGAGTAATCTATGAGAAACTTTCCTTTAGTCCTTCTGTGGTTCAAATTCTAAATCTACAATTTGACATTGGGCACAATAATATATTTCTTATATGTCTCAGGTCCCTTATTTATAGGATGGAGCTAATACTTAAACCATCACATTATTATTAAGATTAATGAAGAATATTTGAAAAGTGTTGGATACATAGAAGTTATTGTTATTATTATAATTGTTGTTATTAAGAGTTTGAAAAAAGAGGAATAGCATGATCATTTTTATAATTTTTCTGGCTGCCTATAGAAGTACATGCAGAGATGCAAAACTGGAGATGGAAAGCATGGTTAAGAAGCTGTTATACAACAATCAAGAGAAGAGATGAAGGTCCCTACGTGTATAGAGTAGTTATATTATATATACGTATATAGGCTGTATTTAGAACAAAGAACCTGCAGATAGAGGTTAAATGAATACGAGGGTTGAGTGATGGCATCCTCTTCTTCTCTATGTCATTGAAAAATCATAATTAAACATTTGATAATATTCTCAATTGTTTCTGATTTATTGTTTCACTGGTTGATTGATTTTATCATTTCCCATTAGACCCATGAGGTATTTTTTTTTTTTGTCATTAAATTAGTAGTACCTAACAATGCATGAAAATAGTATACATTTTCTAAATACCTTGACAGATTAGTTCAGCACTGGGCATATAAATGTGTGTATAATTTTGAAGATTAATTTAAATTATTGGAAGGAATGTAATTTCCAAAGAGATAGTATAAGATTACTTCCAAAACTTCATGGAAAATTAAATGAATGAATAAATTTCTTTTGGTGCAAAACTTTTTAAAATCTATGTATTTTTTTCAAAATGTGTTTTTTCCATAAACTTTTTGAAGGTTCCTTTTATGTAGGGGTTAGAGAGCAGGCTGCAGAAGAACATGAACAAGGAAAGGAAATAGAGAATGGTTGAGTGTGGCAAGAAAAATTAAGAATTTATGTTATCAAAAAAGGTGAAAATGGCATTTTATGAAGTACTAGTAATATAGCATATTCTTTTCAGAAATTCAACAGTAGCAAATGCTATTAAGAGGTCATGTGCAATAAATATTAATATACTAACTGCAGAAGTTCTTGTAAAGTGGCTTGAAGTACAGGTTGGGTTGGAGCTCTTTGAGAAATTGGATGGTATTGAAGTAGTGAAAAGATCTCATTTTTTGCAGAAGTTATTTAGCTGTTAAAGAACAGGCAGAAATTGGCACAAAACTGGAAAGAGATACTATGTTGTGCAGATATATTAGAAGTTGCCTTAATGTTTTTGACAGGATAATTAACAGAATAAGGGTCCAGAGGAGATCAGGGCTGGAGTTAGCATATGGAGAAATAATCACTGGGCAGGAGGAAGAATCCTTCACTGTAACAGGAGAGAAAGAGGAAATGATATGTCTTCAGGCTCAGGGACAGACTTCTCTATTTAGATTCAAAAGACTATGAGATTAATGCTTCTATATTCGGCAGTATTTTGCAATAGCTTATGCATGGTTTTATATGTTATGGTTTACTGTATATTAAAATAATAATAATAGTCAGCAAAAGTATGTCTCCTATTACTTTTTTATCTAAAAACTTTCACCAAATTGTCAATTTCTGAAAATGAGGCAACATTCTTGAAAGCCCTACTATGAGCAAAGAGCATGATACCTTCACAGAAAAGCTTCCATTATACCTTGCAAATTAGGGCATGAAAGATTTGGGGGACCATAGGAGTGGGTATGTGTTACAGAGGGTTAAGCCGCAGCCTAGGTCATCTACATTCCATGTTGGAGTGTCTGAACCTGGACTGCCCTACTTGCGATCCAGCTTCCTGTCAATGCCTGCAGGAAACAGCAGCACAGACCTGGATGGAGTTCTGAGCTTCAGGTCTCAGCCTGGCTAGGTCTCAGCTATTGCAGGCATTTGAGGAATGAACCAGCTGATGGTTTCTCTCTCTCTCTACCCCCCCCCCCCACTCTTCAGCTGGATAAAAATAAGCATTTTTTATAGACGTTACACCTACCATTAGATTAGCACAACTGGAGGAATATATTTACCAAATTACTGGGATATTCTACAAATTGGAGCTTGCCCTACTGATCCTTTCATTGCCTCATTTTGCCCTTAAGTGAAAAATATAAATTTTGCTCTAAAAATCAATAAAAGAGCTATAAAGAGGTTCAGCAACTATTTATAAAAGATTACCTTGAATCAGTTGTAATACCAAGAGGCACTGCTGGATTTTATGAAGACTGTTGTAGAGAATACAATCACACAGTGATTAAACATAGTTGCCATCTATTTAAATCACATGAAGTCAGGGAGTACCTTATAGTGATTAAAAAGAAGGAATTCTTTGATTTTCTATTTTAAACCTAGCTCTTTTTCCTCAATTCCTTAACTCAAGTGAGGTAAATAAATCTCAGCATGACATCAATAATCATAATTTATATTTTGAATCTGTCACCTCCTTGCTGTTCCTGTGGGGAAAATGTGCTTCAAAAACTTGAGCATGTCCAAACTTTACAACAAGAGATTGCCCATAACAACACTAAAGAGCCCTGGATAATCATAATTCATCATGAAGTGTCTGTTCTTGAAGATAGTATTTTCTACTGGTAAAATTAGGTATTTACCAGATTTGATTAAGATGTTTCATTAATGCAATAAAAGAAGTTGTCAAGTTATTTCATCCCCAGAGAAGGAATTCACTTGTGAGTGGCCTCTCTAAATATACTTTGTCACTTTACTTAATGATTATTTGCATCATAAAGATTTCCAGATATTACTATTTGTGATGATCTAAATTTACTTCAACTTGCTTGAAGTTCACAAAATGTGTCTAATCTACTATATAACCCTCGTGAAGACCAGAATATAAAGATAGTACCATAGATTTACATTATTCTGAAACTGACCAATGCAGCATATAGATTTGCCAAATTTCCTGGTTACAGCTAAATCTACTGTGTTTTATCATTTATGTTTTTATCTCCCAAGGCAATTGTTGCAAGCCAGCATCTTCATTTAGTCTTGCTAACAATTAACGTGTTACATATAAAGACAAGGACCAGAGTGTGGTACAGCAATACGGTTTCAGGTTCATAGAAGCAAAGATGTCCTGAAAGACAACATGGCAACTTCAGAACATTTACATGCACCTTTTGTACAGACAACTGGTTACAAGTATTCAAAAATATATGTCTTTAATTTGAACAACAGTATGATAAATAGAATAATTCTTTGATATCCAATGCTCACCAAATTTTTTGAACACATACTTTAAACATGGTACACAATTACTACTTAAGGTATATTAACTATGAAAGGGGGAGGCAGCTTATGATATAAAACGTAATTTTTTTGTTCTCGTGTCATCTATTAACCATAATTGATGATGTTAATGAGTCAGTTTATTGGAGCAAATAATCATAATTCTTGAGAAGTCTTCCTCATCTCTTCCTTTGTACTGCTATATAAGTTTATAAATGTAATTTCTTGGGCACTTTTTTAAATTTTTGAGATAACATTTTTAATTTACATTACAGTAAAAGGCTTAATGTTCTACTAAAATAGTTTAACAAATAAAAAGTAAAAAGACCATGGTACAGCAGGAATATACACAAGGACTATAAGTAATAATCAAAAGAAAAAGTGCCAATTTCACTCATATATTGTAAATTTTAAGATAGTTACAGGTCATTAAAACCATAGCAGTATATCATCTTTAACAATTTGATAAAGATTTAAAACAAAGTTTGATGAAACACTATTTTTGTAGCAAAATTTTTTCTTAAAATACATGAACAAATTATATAACTGAAAGTATTTCTGCACTAACTAATGGAATTTTGCTTCCTATGAAAATATTAAAAAGTAAACACAAAAATTAAGAAAACCAATCTCTGTGTTTCAAAGCAACAGATTTGTGATAATTAAAATGATATATGATAAGTCATGTATTAGATCCTAAATCAGAGTGTATCTGGTCATCTTTGTGTTTTTCTCTTCTTATTTTTTTTTTAAGATTTATTTTTATTTATTTCAAAGGCACAGTTACAGAGGGAGATAGAGACAGAGAGAGGTCTTCCTTCTTCTGGTTCACTCTCCAAATGGACACAAAGATGGTGCTGGGCCATGCTGAAGCTAGGAGTTTCTTCTGGATCTTCAACATGGGTGTAAGGACCCAAACACTTGGGCCATCCTCTGCTGCTTTCCCAGGGGCAATAGACGGGAGCTGGATTGCAAGTGGAATAGCTAGAACTTGAATAGGCACCATTTGGGATGCTGGCATTGCAGGACCAGGCTTTAACCTGCTGTGCCACAGAGCCAGCCCCTGTTTAATCTCTTGCTACATTACTAGACATATTAGTCTGTGCTTAATAGATGCTTATCAGAGCATATTAATTTTGGACATTTCAGGTAAATCTATGAGATAAGTAAATGAAAATGTTTGAGTCAATTGCTTCATTGTCACATATCGTGTTTTAATAGCAGGCACAGCTGTGAAGAACTCTAGGTCACTGCAGACATTGATCCAGAGCATTCTTTCCTTGAAGAGGTGTTGAGGTTAAAAGACGGCATCACACTGTGGTGCAGTCATGATCCTTGAATGAAGGGATGGTACGGAGTGAAGATAAATAGCTTACAAAATGGGTGCTTATGTAATTCACAAAAAATATTTTGAGACAATGCTATTTAAAATTGAAGGAAATTAAGATCTCTGAAAATTCTTCTGATTTGTTCTTCAGAGACAGGAGAACACAGTAGAGAATTTATTATCCCAGAATTCCAGAGTATTTTTTTCTATTATGACTGGGCTGACAGTAAGTGTATAGTAGATATTGTTAGGATTTCCCTTAATCCAACTTTATGAAAAGACTGTACTACTCACAGTATGAAGTACAGAACGCCAAAAAATAGGGCATTATTTTGAAATATAGCTTTCACATTGACCTTTTGTTTTTTGTATGTTTTGCAGAACTATACAGCTTTCCAGTTACAAACTTCATGCACTTTATAATTACAACTTTAGGGACATGGTGATTCTTCCTATTGTGCCCACCCTGTCACCCATATACCCAACCCTCTCCCTCCTCCATCTCTTATTCCCACTCTTATTTTTTACTGAGATCTATTTTCAATTGATGTTTTTGCATATGTTTAACTCTATGTTAAGCAAAGAGTTCAAAAAATAATGTAAAAAAGAAACTGTTGCTCAACTGTCAACAAAAGGACTGTTTAAGTCATTGCTCCTCAAAGTGTCAATTTCACTTCTACAGATTGCCTTTTAGGTGCTCTATTAGTCATCACAGATGAGGGAAAGCATGTGGTATTTACCTCTTTGGGACTAGCTTATTTCACTAAGTATCATTTTTTCCAGATTCATCCATTTCATTGTAAATGAGCAGATTGTTTTTTACTACTGTGTAGTATTCCATAGTGTACATATCCCATAACTTCTTTATCCACTCTTAAGTTGATGGGCATTTGTTTTGTTTTTTGTTTTTTGTTTTGTTTTTTTTTTTTTTTTTTGATTCCCTGTCTTAGCTATTGTGAATCCAGCTGCAATAAACATAGGGGTGCAGATAACTCTTTCACATGCTGATTTCATTTCCCTTGGGTAAATTCCCAGGAGTGGGATGGCTGAGTCATATCTTAAGTCTCCATTCAGATTTCTAAGTTATCTCCATACTGTTTTCCAGAGTGGTCTCACCTCTTTCCAAAGCTCTAGATTGCTGGGGACATGATTTTTGCATTGCCACACCCTCCATGTAGGTCCCCTGTGTCCCTCTAGTTTGTGTAGAGTTTCCTCTGCCATTTTCTCCCTAACTCTTCCCTGAGACTGCACTCTCTCTATATTTTTAACTATCTTCTCCTAGACTAGAGCAGTAAGGTCCCTCCCTATTCCTCCATCTTAATCCAATCCCCACAACTTTAATACAAAAAAAATTGAGATCGCTATTGACAGAATTCCCGAAGGGTGTGAGATGTTCTTATCAAATTTCAAGCTCACTCTGATATTCAAAAAGAATCCTTAGCTGAAAAAAAAAAATGCTAGACTTTCAAGAGTCAGTCCAAAAGGTAGTTGAGGAAGAGAGAAAGAACCTACTTATAGGTATGTCTCCCCTACTCTTATGAATCTCTCTTTGCTGGTTTCTCTGCTGCAGAAAAATATGCAATGGAATTTTTTTATTAATTTATTTATTTACCATAAAGATCATGATTTACTGTGGCTTTTTCAGAGACAATGTCACGGATCATTTTTGTTGGATGAACTTCTTTGTTCTTCTGTCTAAAAACAATGTCACATTCATCTAAAGACAGATAAAAAAAACAACATTACTGATTCAACTACAGTAGCTATTTCTATGGAAGAATTAAAATAGCATAATTTCAGCAATTTTCTTTTTTATACTAATACCATAGTTCGTCATTTTATACATTGAGGCACTTTAGAAACTCGCAAATGCTTTTAATTCTATCACTTACTACTTGGCAATTACTATTTCATCTTCAGTCTTTATGCTCTTAAGAATTTGAACTCATAAAACAATATTGTTCTTATAATTGTGTAAAAACCACAGGAAAAGAAGAATTCTCTGTCTTTATCTGGCCTACTTGTGAACATTTTATGTTAATTATACTTATTACACAATAATGTCTTTCAAAATTAAGGTGGGTTTGCATGCCATCCTGGGAAAAGGGACAGATCCAGAAATCATTCTCACTGGACTAAATGGGGAAAGTGCACTAAGGGGTTTCAAGGAAATTAACATTCAGCCCATACCACCGCATGAAGTATAAAATGTGCCTGAAATAAATTTGATGCCACAAGGGGTCTACACTAAGCTGGAATGGTGTGATCTTGTACCTATCTTGCCTGTGGTACCCAAGGGGCTAATTCAAGGGAAAGAATCAAGAGCTAAGAAAAGCTCCTATAAACAGTAGTGGACAGTACAAGCAAAGTTAATGGACGGAAAGAGAAAGTGAAAGAAACACCAAATAGTATCCAATGAAACAGCTATTAATATATTTGTAGATTCCAGAGTGCCAAATACTGAAAATGTTGAAGCAGGGGCATTAAAAACAATCTTTTCCAAAGGAAGTTATGAAATGTATCTAGTGAATGCTGGCTTTTTTTTTTTTTCTTTTTTTTGACAGAGTTAGACAGTAAGAGAGAGAGAGACAGAGAGAAAGGTCTTCCTTCTGTTGGTTCACTCCCCGAAGCCAGGATCCAGGTGCTTCCTCTTGGTCTCCCATGCGGGTGCAGGGCCCAAGCAATTGGGCCATCCTCCACTGCCTTCCAAGGCCACAGCAGAGAGCTGGACTGGAAGAGGAGCAACCAGGACAGAACCGGCGCCCCAACCAGGACTAGTACCCAGGGTACCGGCGCCGCAGGTGGAGGATTAGCCTAGTGAGCCGCGGCGCCGGCCAAATGCTGGCTTTCTTTAAAGGCTGCTTTTCCTTTCTTCCTTTCTTTTTAAAGATTTATTTATTCATTTGGAAGAGTTATAGAGTGAGGGAGAGGCATTTGCTGTTTCACTTCCCAGATGATGACAACGTCCAGCCAGGAGCCAAGAGCTTCATCTGGGTTTCCCACATGGATGTCAGGACCCAAACACTTGGACTATATTCCACTGCTTTTCCCATGCCATCAGCGGGGAGCTGGATGGGAAATGGAGCAGCCAGCAGCACTCAAACCAGTGCCATTTTGGGATGCTGGCCTTCAGGTGGTGGCTTAACCCGCTATGCCACAATGCCAGTCCCCTAAAGCCTCTTTTTTTCCATGGGTCATTACCATTCCCTCCCTCCACATTAGAAGCCTTAAAAGGGCAAAGGTCCACTATGAAAACCTCATGGAGGGGCCAACCTAGCATAGCAGGTTAAGCCTCTGCCTGTGACGCGTGCATCCCAGGTTGGAGGGCTGGTTTGAGTCCTGGCAGCACTTCTTCTGATCCAGCTCCCTGATTGTCTACCTGGGAAAGCAGAGTAAGATGGCCCACGTACTTGGTTCCCTCATATCCATACGGGAGACTAGAATGGAGTTCCAGGCTTCTGGCTTTGGCCTGGCACAGCCACAGCCATTGCAGCCATTTGGAGGAATAAACAGCAAATGGAAGACCCCTCTTTATCTCTATCTATTCCTCTGTTTGTCACTCTGCCTTTCAGTATAAATTAAAAAAAAAATCTTTAGAAAAGGAAAATCTTGAAAATAATATACATTTCAACACCATGTTAAGATTATGTTAGCATATAATAAATCAATTTTATAAGATAATCTTAAAAAGACTATGTTTATTATACTACTATGTAATTATATTTAAACTGTTTGAAAAATTCAATATTGTCCTTGCAACAGTCAATAAATATTTGTTAATTTCCTTTTTAAAAGACATGGAGTTAAGTTCTAGTAAATATAATGATAAAATGGTCATGACCATGTTTTCATTTATCTTACTAACAAGTAAGAAAATTCTATGTTAAGCAGATGATAACACAGGTATATATTACATTATCAGTATAATTCAAGGAAAAAAATAGTCTCTTCATCTAACTTAGAATGATGAACATACTATACATTACATAGATCTATGTTTATTCTTACATTTTGAGGTGTTGCCAAATGTTTACTTACTAAATCCTGTGATTACCAGTAATGATCCTACTAGGTAAGTGCACCATCTTCTTTCTCTGCAGATTCTCTATTTCAATTTTCAATTGGGTAGAAGTTAAAATATTTTACAAATTCAGGAAAAAAAATCATGACAATAGTTTTTGCCCTTTGTTTCCTCCGATTTAAAAAAGAATAATTTTACTAAAATACGACAAGGTACTAACAGTGCTGAAAAGGTTGGCAGATGTCCACTTAAAGAAAGTTTATATAATATATAGTCTTTACCTTGTGGTTTATTACTCTTATTAGAAATGAAATGCAGAGAGGTTCAACAAAAAGTGAAAGCTTGCCATTGAGCCTGTAGCATTTTAAGAACCACAAAGGAAGAATGACTCATTCCCATACACCCTTAAACCAAAGTTTCATGTCTACCAATGATTTTTATAGCACTTGGGATTTGTTAATAGCTCATTTAAATGATTTCAACATATAAACCTCCCATTTAGAATTGTTGATACTATATTACCCCAAAAATGGCCAGTTAGCTTAGCCAAATCTTGCTTCATGTCCTACGACAGAGTATCTCCATTTAAATTTTGCTGGTTTGTGTTATTCTTAGAGATTGACTATTATGTTAACGGGTCCAATTTTCAACTTTTCTTGCCCTGATTTAGTCAGTAATGATACTTGGCTGAGGTGCAGAACTTGGCAAGAGAGCTGTCTTGTAGGTTCTGGACAGCACCAGAAAGATTCAGGAATGTGTTAAATTATAAAGAAGACCATGAAGAGCCATAGCTGTCCCTTGACTGAGATTCAGACAGATAGGAAAATTGAGACCAAATACAGTAGAGTTGCACTTCAAATTAAATGATTTCAAGTCATGCTAATGTCTGACCTCAGTTTGAAATTCCTTAAGTACAACCACATGAGTTCAGTTTTAAACAAGGTCCATCATTTTTAATGATCCAAAAGAAACATTTTCTTAAAGTTCCATAGGGAAATTCAGTGAAGGCCTTATAGCATTATTATTTTGTCTGGACCCAAGAGTTAAGAAGCCATTAATGGTAATCATGGGGACCCAAATATAAATTTATCAATTAGATATCAGTATAAAGGTTATTTTAAATTAAGTAGTCATGGAAAAGCCTCTATAAAAATTGAAAGCGTTTTTTGGCTTACCATTCCAATGCAGTGTGTGTGTGTGTGTGTGTGTGTGATCACATTTACATGAAACAGGCATCATGTATTGAACAGAGTATCTGAGCGATACATTACCTTCAATAACAGTAACATCTTGGATACATGTGATGGTATACCCATAGAAACTACAAGATTTTCCTTTATATTAAGGAATAAAGTGTTACTGTTATCAGCAATATTTGTAGATGAAAAACTTTAATGAACAAAAATATTTAATTTACACAAAGTCTCAATTTCATCAGCATTAAAGTCAAATGAGAATCTATGTTTGCTGATTTATATTCAAATGATGAATTCACTTAATGGAGAGGGCTTAACCTGGAGCCTAGACTTTCAGGGACTTTTGAACACCTTGAAAATAAATCCAACATGTCATGTGTATGTGTTTTTCTGCCCTAGGCAGAGTATCAGATTATTCAAAGGAATTATGACACAAAATATATTAAGTGCTACCTAATTTGACTAACCCACTTATGTATTACCTTTCTGTAAAAAGGATCACATTCATTTCCATAACAGATTTAAAGTTCAGCCAAACCTTTTAAATGGTATGTTACTAGTTTGGCTAAATGTAGCTTAGTAAATAACTTTGCAGGGAACAAATTACTTGACAGGGAACTTGAATCCTTAGTTAACTTTCGCATGCCTTGACATTTAGTCTTACTGCAGTACAGAATTCAAATAGGCAAATGCTATACTTAAACAGTTAAATTTATTCAAATTATCATTTCTCATTAAAACTTTGGGTACATAATGAAAATTTAATTCTTTGCAAGAAACTTGTTCAAAGCAGGAGGCAATATTTTCTTCCACAAAAGTGCAACATCAGATCAGCTGTTCCTACTTATGAGAACACAACCAATTTTGCTTGCTTTTCCATTTCACCTTCTGAAAATTTTGCAGACACACACACACACACACACACACACATACACACATACTGTAATCCAGAACATAATAAAATATTAAATTCATTTTATCTAATTTTAGAGTGGAAATGCCAGAGTCTATATTTGCATTTTTAATGTTAAAAAGTAAAAGTTATAAGCAATTTAAACATTGATTTTCATTTGCACATATAAGCAATTTGGATTTGGCTCTAAGCTGAATATATTTACTGCTGCTCCCTTAGAAATATAAAGCTGCCTTTTATAATCCTTCAAATGAGCTCTGTCGATTCAGAGCATTCAGACTAAGAGTTCTGACTGAGTCATTCAATCAGTTCAATAAAATAGCCAGTTTGATCAGCTCTCCACAGATGCAATTAAATCTCTCAGATCCATCTTGAATGATATGAGAGGCTTATCATGACATTCCAGGCAAGAAATCACCTGCATCCCATTGTACTTGGTCTGTCCTATGCACCATATTCGAGGTGTTCTAAGGATTTCTCAGGCTTGGATATAATCTCAGCACCAGCTGATATACAAATCAATATCTTGGAATGCATAGGATCTCAATGATACCCTATGTGTCAGAGATCTGTAATATGTTTCTCTTTGAGACATAGGAATTTTTGGTGACCATAATTCTGGGACTTATCCCAATTCTCAGGAGAAGAGTAAAGTAGATTTCTGTATACATATAGTCAGCTTTTCCACGGAGCCACATCAAAGATGCAAGTCAGGAAGTTCTCATCCAGCAGAGCACAGGGTTTGCTTCTCAGTAGTTGGCTAACACCAGCTCAGGACAACTGAGGCAAAATTCCCAGAGATGCATAGATGTGGTGGAATGAGGAGGTGAAAAGGTCATGCCAAGATGGCCACTGAGGTGAAAAGGTCATGCCAAGACAGCGGCTGACAACAGAAACTGCCTGGCAGCAGGCCATGATTGGATGGCTTTGGAAACTGCCTGGCAACAAGCTGTGATTGGTTAGGGCATAGACCGCCCCTTTACTGGATTGGCTGGCCTTGGCTACATAAGCAGCTGTAGCAACTGAAATAAAGGAGTCTGCAGGCTGCTTGCTTCAGGCCGGGTTTTCACCTGACTCCCGGGGTCTGTGTGGTAACTCTACACCTCTTGCCCCCACCACGCTCCTCCTCTCAGAACAAATCCTCTCAGAAGAAATCAACAGCAACACATAGGTACTGTGTACTGATTTTCAGTTGACATAAAAGAGGGTTATTTACCATCATCCAGAATTGTACAGGTTAGTTTTGCCCCATTGTAGTTTTGGAAAATGAAAACAATTACCTTGTTCTCTTTCTTGTGGGGTTGCTGGAGGGTGGTAATTAGCTTAAACAGCAGGTTGAAATTCAGCATCAGATCAATCCATAAGCACAAAGATGACCAAAGCTGGGTGTCTTCCTTGAGTCTTATGATTCAGCTTACCTCTTCTCCAAGATTTTCTGTGCTATGAGAAAGAAAAGAGGTGTGAGACTTGCTGTGCAGTTCTAATAATATGCCCCCATTTGAATGGCTGAAGTATGTTACTGATCAAATGGTATGCAGGTTAATTAAATCAATTTCTGGCCCATAGCCAGAAATAGAAAGAGCTGTTAATGTCTATAGTCAATGTCAGGAGTAGGGCAGAAACAACAAAACAGAAGAAACTATAGACTTAAGTATTATTTTATCAAAGGATGCTTCATAGAAATCAGAGATAGAGGAAATCCTGAATTGGGGAATGGAAACTGGGAAGGAAGACTGGGGCATTCGTGACAGCTAAGTATTCCCTGTTGGTTCTTGATTTCAGAGAGGGATGCATGAGTTCCCATGGATAGAGTCTCTCTGGAAATTAAAAAAAAAGGATTTTTGTTTGATGCAGGTGGTCACTAAAAGGGCAAACTCTGCTTCAATATTTATAAAGCAAACATTCAGAAACAACTAATACAACTATTGCTATTAAACCAATCCAAAAGGCCAGAGATGTGCCCCTTGCTACAAATGACTTTACCAGGACACTCAGCCCATGAATAGTAGTAGCATGGATACATTATATTGGTATATCTTAATAGCACAAGTCAGGTTGATTATTGAGGCCAATTTTGAGCTATAATTAGGTTTTTCCTTGAAAGACAAAGTATTTTCATTTCAATATATGGTCATAATCTGTAAGATATTTCCCATCTTTGTCCTTGTAAAACTTCCAATTAATTAGACATGAATATCAGCTGTCTCCCAAAGACATCAGGAGTGAATTTTATTTATTTATTTATTTTTAATTTTTGACAGGCAGAGTGGACAGTGAGAGAGAGAGAGACTGAGAGAAAGGTCTTCCTTTGCTGTTGGTTCACCCCCCAATGGCTGCTGCGGCCAGCGCAACTCGCCGATTTGAAGCCAGGAGCCAGGTGCTACTCCTGGTCTCCCATGCGGGTGCAGGGCACAAGGACTTGGGCCATCCTCCGCTGCACTCCCCGGCCACAGCAGAGAGCTGAACTGGAAGAAGGGCAACCAGGACAGAATCCGGCACCCTGACCGGGTCTAGAACCCAGTGTGCCAGTGTCACAGGTGGAGGATTAGCCTATTGAGCCACGGCACTGGCCAATATTACTGAATTTTAACCTTTAATTTGACATGTCTTAATTCTATGCTATTGGGTAACTCAGTTAACATCTTAGGGCCAATGCTGCGGCTTGCAGTGCCAGCATCCCATATGGGCACCGGTTTGAGACTCGGTTGGTCCACTTCCAATCCAGCTCTCTGCTATGGCCTAAAAAAAAAGCAGTGGAGGATGGCCCAAGTCCTTGGGCCCTTGTACCCACTTGGGAGAACTGAAGGAAGCTCCTGGGTCCTGGCTTGAGATCGGTACAGCTTCAGCCATTGTGGCCATCTGGGGAGTGAGCCAGCAGAAGGAGGACCTCTCTCACTCTCTCTCTCTCTCTCTGCCTCTCCTTCTCTCTCTAACTCTGATTTTCAAATAAATAAATATTTTTAAAAATCTCAGAATTTTACTATCTTTGCTTATAAAATGAAAGTAAGAACTGTTTCTAGTAGAAGCATCAAATTAAAATAAAAGTAAATGGAATAATCAGCAGTAGCAGCGTTGCATGTTTGGTGTTTTAGTTATTTTCTGTCTGTGTTAGCCCTTCTGGAATAGCATCCTGGAATTAATAAGCTCCCTCTGTGTTTCCTCCACATCTTTATCAAAGTCTATCTGCTACTGTGAGAAGATGTTTTTTAACCAACTGTCTCATTAAATTAAAAGCCTCCAAAGTAAATATGTATAATATCTACCCTGAATCTCTAGCACTTAGTATCTAGCAAAGAATATATGACTAAAACCTATGAATTTGGATTAGTTCATCTTTAAATTTTGGAAGAATTCAGGAGTGAAGTCATATAGCTCTAAGCTTTTCTTTTTTGAGAGTCTCATTATTGATTGAATATCATGCTTGGTTATTGGTATGTTCAAGTTTTCTAAGTCTTCATATCTCAAGTCTGGTGAAGAGTATGTGTCCAGAAATCTATTCATTTCTTATAGATTGTCCAGTTTGCTGGCATATAGCTGTTTGTAATAATTCCTAATGATTCTTTGCATTTCTCTAGTATAACTTTCATGATGAAAATGTTTATAAATTTGGTACTGAAGGAACATACCTCAACACAATGAAAGCAATTTATGACAGCACTCCTTTTGCATCTCCAGTTTTACTAAGTTGGATCTTCTCACTTATTTTAGGTTAGTGTGGAAAATGGTTTAACAATTTTTCTTGATTTCTCTTTCATTTATTTCTTTGTTAATTTTTATTATTTTTTTCCTTCTACTAATTTGTATGTGGTTTGTTCTACATTTGCTAAGTCCATTAGATGCATTGTTAAATTGTTTATTGCATACCTTTCCAATATTTTGACATAGGCACTTATTGCTATAAACCTTCCTCCTAACCCTGATTTTGCTATAACCCATAAGTTTTTATATATGTGTTTTCATTTTCATTCATTTCAAGGATTTTTTTTTAAATTTTATTCCTTTTTGAGCTCTTCGATAGCCCACTATTCATTCAGTAGCATAGTGTTGAACCTCCATGTGTTTGTATGTTTCCTACAATTTCTCTCGTTGTTCATTTCCAGGTTCATTCCACTGTGGTCAGAAAGAATAAATATGATTTGAATATTTTTGAATTTGTTGAAACTTGTTTTATGACCCAGAATATATTGTATCCTAGAGAATATTTCATGAAATGACAAAATGAAAGTGTATTCTGCAGTTCTGGGATGCAGCATTCCATAGATACGTATTAGGTTCATTCGGTCTAGTATAAATTAGATCTGTTGTTTCTTCCTTGATCTTTGGCCTGGTTGATCTGTCCATTGTTGAAAGTTGGGTATTGAAGTCAACTGATTGATATTTTTTTAGAACTTATGTCTCCCTTTAAATATATCAATATTTGTTTTATGGAAGTGGGTGCCCTACATTGAATACATATACATTTATTATATACATATATTTGCTTGTTGAACTTATCCATCAGTCATTACATAATGACCTCCTTATCTTTTCTAAGAGATTTTTTTGTAATAAAGTCTATTTTGTCTGATCATAGCTACTCTTTTTCACTTTTGATTTCCATTTTTATGGAATATCATTTTTCATCCTATCATTTTCAGTCAGTGTGTGTCTTTATTGGTGAAATTTCACATAGGCAATGTAGAGATAGGTCTTATTATTTTACCCATTCAAATTGTCTGTGTCTTTTAATTGTATAAATTAGGCCATTTAAGATTGTTATTGACCAGTAATGACTAGTTCCTATCATTTCCCTATAAATATTCCTATTGTTTTGAATCTCCTTTGTTCTAGTATTAGGAGGTTTTCTGCCTTCAAACTATTTCACAATGCTGATTGTCTTTCTCTCTGTATATATTATGTATTTAAGTAATATTTGTAAGGCTGAACAAGTGGTGACAAATTCTTTCAAGGTATGCTTGTCTTGGATGGTCTTTGTTTCACTTTCATTAGTGAATGTGAGAGTCACTGTGTCCCAGGGTTGCAGAGTTGCTTCAGCATATGAAAATTAATAAATGTGGTATATAAAATCAACAAAATGATGTATAAAGCCATAAGATTATTTCAATAGATTCAGGAAAAGCATTTGAAAAGATATCCTTTCATGATAAAATGTTAAAAAAAATTGATACACGCCGGCGCCATGGCTTAATAGGCTAATCCTCTGCCTGCGGTGCCAGCACACCGGGTTCTAGTCCCAGTCGGGGCGCCGGATTCTGTCCCGGTTGCCCCTCTTCCAGGCCAGCTCTCTGCTGTGGCCAGGGAGTGCAGTGGAGGATGGCCCAAGTCCTTGTGCCCTGCACCCCATGGGAGACCAGGAAAAGCACCTGGCTCCTGCCTTCGGATCAGCGCAGTGCGCCGGCCACAGCGCGCTGGCGGCGGTGGCCATTGGAGGGTGAACCAACGGCAAAGGAAGACCTTTCTCTCTGTCTCTCTCTCTCACTGTCCTCTCTGCCTTTCAAAAAAAAAAAAATGATACAGAAGGAACATACCTCAACACAATTAAAGTAATTTATGACAAATCCAGCATCATATTTAATTGGAAAATGCTGGAAACATTTCCACTACGATAAGAACCAGGCAAGGATGACCACTCTCACCACTATCATTCAGTATAGTTATGGAAATTTTAACCAGAGTCTTTAGGAAAGGAAAAGAACTTAAGAGACTCAAATTAGGAAAGCAGGAAATCAAATTATTCCTATTTATAGATGAATAAACAGATGTAGAATAGTACAAACAAAGCTGGAAGCATCACAACACCAGATTTCAAGACATAATCCAGGGCTGTTACAATCAAAGCAGCCTGGTACTGGAAGAAGAAGAGATATGTGTAGACCAATAGAACAGAATAGAAACCCTAGAAATTAGCCCACACATCCACCACCAACTAATCTTTGATAAATGAGCTACCATCTCTCTCTCTGGAGCAAGGACAGTCTCCTCAACAAACCGTGTTGGGCAAATTGGATTTCCACATGCAAAAATTTAAAGATCCTTGTGCCCTATGCAAAAATTAACTCACAACACATCAAGGACCTAAACTTAAGACCTAAAACCATCAAATTACCAAGGGAGAATAGGGGAAATACTGCAGGATATTGGCATAGGCAAAGACTTCTTTAATAAGACCCCAGAAGTACAAGTAATAAAAGCAAAAATGGACAAATGAGATTAAATCAAGGAAAGGAGTTATGTACCTCAAAGAGATTTATTAACAAAGCTAGGAAGCAATTGACAGGATAGCTGAAAATTTTTGCAAAATATGTATCCAATGAAAGGTTAATATATAGAATATACAAGGAGCTCAACAAACTCCACAACAACAAAACAAACAATACATTTAAGAAATGCAAAATGGTATGAACAGGCTTTTTTCAAATGACCAACAAACACATGAAAAATTGTTCAGGCTCACTAGCCATCAGAAAAATGCAAATGAAAACCAAATGATGTATAACCTTCCTCCAGCTAGAGTGTCTATTATCCAAAAATCAAAAAGTACCAAGTGCTGGCAAGGTTGTATAGAAAATGGTACCCTAATACACTCTTGGTGGGAATGTAAATTGGTGCAACCAGTATGGAAAATAGTTAGAAAATTCCTCAGAAAATCAAAAATCTACAATCTGACCCAGCTACACTCCTGGGGATATAGCCCAATTAAATGAAAAAAGGGTATTAAATAGATATCTGTACTTCCATGATGTGGCAGCTCAATTCATGATAGGAGGATCTGGGATCAATGTAGATGTCCATCAACTGATGATTGGATAAATAAAATGTGGTATTTATAAACAATGGAATTTTACTCAAAGAAAAGATTAAAATCCTGAGAACTGCAATAAAATGGATGCAGCTGGAGATCATTATGATAAGTGAAATAAGCCAAACCCAGTAAGGCAAATTTCACATGTTTTCTATTATTTGTGGAAGTTAATATAGAAGAGGGTATAAAAATCATGTGATGTCATATCATTTACTACTTAATTATAAATATTGCTTCACTGTTTACTACCATGTAAATGAAAATATATTTTTGTGTCCCCATATTTAATAAAAGAGAAATGTAGAGAGGCAATAATAAGGGCTCTTGGAGTACTAGAAATTTTTTTTCTTATTTTGGCTATTGGTCATCAGTGTGGAAAGGCTGACTTGCTCTGGGAAGGCTGACCTATTCCCTCATTTCTCTATTTTCTTCAAGATGGGAAACTGACCCTATGCTGAAGGACTCTCCAGGATGTACAGTTTGATCTTTTAGACCTTATAAAAGGGATGACTAACATTTATCTGTAATAATTGCATAGCCAAAATGAGCTTAAATTATGATTCCACAGCTAGATTTACTTTGCCACGGCCACAGTGAACAGGCAAAACCTCCTTTTTCAAACCAAATGAAGGGAGAGAAAGTCTTAAAGTGAGGACATAGCTTTCCTCATGAGCATTGTCTACCTCGCAGAAAAACCACTATCAGAATATGTCTGTGAATATCGATTCCTAGCTTAGGCCACCAAAGATTAGAGATGGGACTGAGCACCCCCTTGACTTGCATCCTCTTAAAGGCTGCCTCTGTGGTCTCCTTTACTGGAAACCAGGAGGTTTGCAGTCAGGGTAGACTCAGTGGAAATTGGGGATGCAGAGTGCTTACTTTCCCCAAAAAGTTATCTTTAGCAAGGTCAAAACTGCCTGTCTGCCCACTCCTTGAAAGCTTCCAATTTTACCATAAGATTAGCAAGGGAATGGGGATTCCATCCTTGTGAGCTCACAGTTTATTGTAAACAAGTTACTTATCCCACCCCTCAGCAAATGAGATTACAAATCAGGTCTTTTGAAGGGTTTTGTCCTTGATTTTTAACTGAATGTTAATCTGATTTTCAAGTTTTTTTCTTCAAAATTGTGCTTAAAAATCCCACTACTACCAGCCCCTTTGGGGTTTCCTTTCTTGGAGCCCCCATCCATGCAACTCTGGCTGGAGGTCTTTGACTCTTATAAATCTTGCTTTTAATTTTCCAAAAAAAAAAAAAAAAAAAAAAAAGAGAGAGAAAGAAATGGAGAGGGGGCAATAATGAGGACTCTTGGCGTACTACCAATGTTTTTTTCTTAATTGGTTTTTGGTTATGAGTGTGGTAAGAGGACAAAACTCATTTATATGCATACTCGTGCATTTCTTGGTATGTAAATGTGTTTCAATAACATGTATAAATAAAAATTATAGAATATTTGTAATAAAGAAAAATCTTTCAAAAATCAAACAAGAAAGAAAAGAGTGGAGTGAAAGATTTTATGTGTTGGGGAAATCCAACAAAGTAGCATTCAGTATTCATGGAAATTATATTTTAAAAGTAAAGTAAATGAGAAATAGATTTTCTCAGAGAAGTAAAAATCAGAAATTTTTAAAACTTTGAATACATGGATAAATTCCTGGATACATAAAACCAATCAAGATTAAATAAATAAGATATAGACAGTCATAACAAGCACTGAGTTTAGAGCAGTAATTAAAAGGTGTTGGGGCCAGTGCCATGGCTCACTTGGTTAATCCTCTGCCTGCAGCGCTGTTATCCCATATGGTTGCCGGGTTCTAGTCCTGGTTGCTCCTCTTCCAGTCCAGCTCTCTGCTGTGGCCCAGGAAGGCAGTGGAGGATGGCCCAAGTGCTTGGGCCCCTGCACCCACATGGGAGACCAGGAAGAACCACCTGGCTCCTGGCTTCAGATCGGAGTAGCTCCGGCCATAGCAGCCATTTAGGGGGTGAACCAAGGAAGGAAGACCTTTGTCTCTCTCTCTCTCTCTCTCTCTCTCTCTCACTGTCTAGCTCTATCTGTCCAAGAAAAAAAAAAAAGGTGTCTATTAAACAAAAGTCCAGGATCTGATGGCCTCACTACTGAATTCTATAAAACATTTATATAGGAAATAATTCCAATACTTTTCAAGCTATTCTAAAATATTCAACAGAATGAAACTCCACAAAACTGTTTTTATAAGTGCTAATTTATTTGTTTTAAGCCAGAGTTAGAAAGAGAGAGAAGGAGGGAGAGAGACAGAGAGAACACTTACATCTGGTTTTTCACTCCCCAAGTAGTCACAACAGTTGGGACTGGACCAGGCCAAATCTAGGAGCCAGGAACTACATACAAGTTTCCCATATGGGTGGCAGGGACCCAAGTACTCTGACCATCTTCCACTGCTTTCTCAGGTGCATTAGTAGGAATTGGATCAAAAGTGGAGGTCAGAACACAAAACAGCACTGATGCAGAATGTCAACATTGCAGTTGGCAGCTTAATGTGCTGTGCGACAATACAAGCCCCTGCCTAACCACAATGAAATATCATTGTGTCCCTGTCAGAATGGCTATTAACCAAACGACAGAAAGTAACAAATGTTAGTGAGGATGTGGAGATAGGGGAACTCTTAAATGCTATGGGTGGTAATGTAAATTAAGACAGCCACTGTGGAAAAAAGTATGGGGATCTCTTAAAAACCAGAAATAGATCTCATAAAAGCCAGAGATAGGATCCAACACACTACTGGGTATATATCCAAAAGGCATGATAAAATATAAAAGAGATACCCACACCTGCTTCATGTTTAAAGAAGCACTATTCACAATACCCAAAATCTGAAATCAACCAAGGTGTCCATCAACGCATGAATGGATAAAGAAAATGTGGTGTATATATGCACAAAGGAATATTATTCAGCTGTATAAAAGGATGTAATTCTACCACTTGCATCAAAGTGGATGGAACTTGAGGACATCATGTGGAGTGAAATAAGTCAGGAACAAAAAGACAAATACCACATGATTTCCATTACATATAGGAGCTAAAATTTAAAAAGGAAAAAAGAAAAGAAATGCCTGTGTGTATCAGTATTGCTGTAAATGTAGTTTTGTAAAACATTCTCTTAGACCTTTGGTTTAGAATGTCATACTTGATAGTTTTAATGATCTATGATTGCTTTAAACTTTACTGTATATGAGTGAAATGGCCAGTTTTCTATTCAATTATTGTTTATAGCCACTGCTTATTTTCCCAGTAAACTAGGGCCTTTTTGCTTTTTACTTGTTAAGCATATTTGGTGAAGTACTCAAGATTATTACTATAATGTAAACTAAAAATATGTTATCTTGAAAATACAAGAAATTAAGAAAGAAAGAGATGGAAAGAGAGATAGGGAAAGAGAAAGGGGGAGAGAAGGAGAGAGTAAGGAATATCATTATATTCTTTCAATTGTGTCTATGAACTATATTGAATCTGTTAAAAATATTTAAAATTTTTAAAAAAATTTTAAAAGTTGGCAACTAAAAAAGAAACAAGACAGAACATGTTATATCAAAGAGCTATCTGGTCCACCATTTTCATAGCAGCAATTGTTCACAATATTTGAAACATGGATTCCATGAAAATTGAATTACATCACCAGGTGAATGAAGACAATATTTTATATATATATATACACACACACACATACACATATATATAATGTTCAACTATTAAAAAGAATGAAATTCTACCATTTGGATCAAAATGCAGGCAAATGGAGGTCATAATGTTGAGTGAAATAAACCAGATACAGAAATACGAACACCTTAATTCTCCACTACACATGGAAACCAAAATTTTTTAAAAAATTGAAAAAAATCAAAAAACAAAAAGAGAAAGAAATGTTTGTGTGCATCAGTATTGTTTCAAATATCTTTTTTTGTCAAACTGTGTTTCATATCTTTGTTAACCTAATGGTTGTGAATGTTATGATCCCACAATTTTAGTGACCTGTGATTTTTTTAAATTTTATTTGTTATACAAGTTTCATGTATTTCATATATATAGATTTAGGAACATAGTGACGCTACCCCTGACTGCGCCTCCTGCCCATGCTCCAACCCTTGCTCCTACTCCCTCTCACATTCTCATTCTTAATTTTTACAAAGATCTATCCACAGTTTAATTAATGATCATATAGGCCGGCGCCGCGGCTCACTAGGCTAATCCTCTGCCTAGCGGCGCCGGCACACCGGGTTCTAGTCCCGGTTGGGGCGCCGGATTCTGTCCCGGTTGCCCCTCTTCCAGGCCAGCTCTCTGCTGTGGCCCGGGAGTACAGTGGAGGATGGCCCAGGTGCTTGGGCCCTGCACCCCATGGGAGACCAGGAAAAGCACCTGGCTCCTGGCTCCTGCCATTGGATCAGCGCGGTGCGCCGGCCGCAGCGCGCTGGCCGCGGCAGCCATTGGAGGGTGAACCAACAGCAAAGGAAGACCTTTCTCTCTGTCTCTCTCTCTCACTGTCCACTCTGCCTGTCAAAAAATAAATAAATAAAAATGATCATATAGTTAACCCTACACTAAGTAAAAAAGTTCAACAAATAGTATGAAGAGAAAAACAAACAAATAAAAAACAACAGAAGAGATTAGAGCTGTAAATAATCATCAAATCTCAAAATGTCCATTTCACTCCAATACACTACATTTCAGAAACTCTATTAGTTATATCCAATCAGGGAAAACATAGGATATCTGTCTTTTGGGGCTTAGCTTATTTCACTAAGTGTAATGGTTTCCAGCTGAGTTCATCTTGTGGTAAAAGACAGGATTTCATTTTTTTTTACAGCTGAGTAGTACTCAATAGTGTATATATACCATAATTTCTTTATCCAGTCAACAGTTGATCGACATCTTGTTTGATCCCATCTCTTAGCTATTGTGAATTGTGCTGCAATGAACATGGGGGTACTGATAACTTTTTCATATACTGATAAGAACAGATACTACACTTGATCTTAGCCAAAAGGCTGAGAAGCAATTAACTTTTTCATATACTGATCTCTCTTTGGTTTGGTTAAATTCCCAGGAATGGGTAGCTGGATCACAAAACATTCCTACCAACATTTGTCCAGGGTACCTTTTTCCTCACATTCTTACCAGCATTTGTCTTTTGTTAATTTCCATATGTGAGCCATTATGACTGGAATGAGGTGGAATCTCAGTGTGATTTTGATTTGTATTTCTCTGATGTCTAGTGACCCTGAGCATTTTCTCAAGTGTCTGTTGGCAATTTGAATTTCCTCTCTTGAAAAATGCCCAATTCTTTACTGGATTGTTTGATCTTTTGTTGTTGAATTACTTGAGCTCTTTATAGATTCTGGATGTTATCCCTTTATCAGTTGCATATTTTGCAAAAACTTTCTCCCATTCTGTCAGTTGTTTCTTCTCTGTACTGTTTCTTTTGCAGAAAAGAAGATTCTCAGCTTGATGTAATCCCAATTGTCAACTTTGGCTTTGATTCCCTGTGCTTCTAGGGTCTTTTCCAAGGAAACTTTGCCTATGTTTTTATTTGCCTATGTCTTTCCCCAATGTTCTCCAGTAATTTGATGTTAAAAGATCATAGATTTAGATCTTTGATCCATTTCAAGTAGATTTTATATTAAGATGTAAAGTATGTGTCTAGTTTCATACTTCTGCACATGGAGACCCAATTTTCCCAGCAACATTTGTTACAAGAGTCTATCCTTGTTCCAGGGATTGGTTTTAGCTCCTTGATCAAAGATAAGTTGGTTGTAGTTGGATGAATTTCTGGAGCTCCTGTTCTGTTCCATTCATCTACAAGTCTGTTTTTGTGCCCGCACCAGGCTGTTTTGGTTATAATTTCCTTGTAGTATGTCTTGAAATCAGCTATTATGATGCCTCTGGCTTTGTTTTTGCTGTATAAGACTGCTTTAGCTATTTGGGGTATCTTGTGTTTCCATATGAAGTTTAGCATGATTGTTTCTCTAAACCTGTGAGGCATGTCATTGGTATTTGAATTGGGATCACAATGAATCTGTGAATTGCTTTTGATAGTATGGACATTCTGATGATGTTGATTCTTCCAATCCATTGGACATGGAAGGTTTTTTCCATTTTTTTAATGTCTTCTATTTCTTTCTTAAGTGGTTTGTAATTTTCATCATAGAAGTCTTTGACATCCTTGGTTAAATTTATTCCAAGTTATATAATTCTCTTTGGAGCTATTGTGAATGGAACTGACCCTAAAAGTTCTTTCTCAGCCACAGCATTGACTATGTATAAAGAGGCTATTGATTTTTCTGTGTTGATTTTATATCTTGCCACTTTACCAAATTCTTTTATGAGTTCCAGCAGTTTCTCAGTGGAGTCTTTTGGATCTCCTGTATTTATTTAAGATCATGTCATCTGCAAATAAGGATAGTTTAATTTCCTCCTTTCTAACTTGTATCCTTTTGATTTCGTTTTCTTGCCTAATGGCTCTAGCTAAAACTTCCAAGACTATATTAAATAGCAATGGTGGCAGTGGGCATCCTTGTCTGGTTCTGGATCTTCAGGGGAAGGCTTCCAGCTTTTCCCCATTCAATAGGATCCTTGCCATGGGTTTGTCATAAATTGCCTTGATTGTGTTGAGGAATAATCCTTCTATAATCAATTTGCTTAAGTTTTTCATCATGAAACATTTTTGTTTTATCAAATGTCTTCTCTGCATCCATTGAGATAATCACATGGTTTTTGTTCCTCAGTTTGTTAATGTGATGTATCACAGGGATTGATTTGTGAATGTTGAACCATCCTTGCATACCAGCATAAGTCACACTTGGTTTGGGTGGGTCTTTCTGATGTGTTGTTTGATTCAATTAGCTAATATTTTGTAAGGATTTTTGTGCATATGTTCATTAGGAATATTGGCCTACAGTTCTTTCTCTGTTGTATATTTTTCTTCTTTAGGAAGATACAGGCTTCATAGAAGGAGTTTGGGAGGATTCCCTCCATTTCAATTATTTTGAATAGCTTGAGAATAATTGAAGTTACTTCTTTAAATGCAGTCCTTGGATTGTTTTGTTGGGAGACTATTTATTACTGATTCAATTTCTGTCAAGGTTTTCAGTCTGTTTAGGCCTTCTATGTCTTCATTAGACAATTATGGTATATTGTATGTGTCTAGAAATCTATCCATTTCTTCCAGGTTTCCCAACTTGTTAACATACAGTTCGTTCTGGTAATTTCTGATCATTCTTTACATTTTCATTTTTGTGGAATATGTTTTTACATTTCTTTTTGTATCTCTGATTTTACTGATTTTGGTCTTCTCTCTCTTTTCTATATTTGGTTAGTTGGGCAAATGGTATACCTTTTTTTTTTTTTCAGAAAAACAACAGCTCTTAGTTTCACTGATATTTTGTATTTTTTGTTTCAATTTTTTTATTTATTCCCTAATACTATAATATTTTTATTTTGGTAGAGGTTACACATCTACATGGACCAAAATCAAAATATCATGATTCCATTGCCTCAAAAAGCCCTTCATGCCTCCACCCACTGCTACCTCTGACAACTCCCAACCTGTTCCTGGTCCAAGATTTTCCCTTCTCCAGATTCCAATAAATAGAATCATTCAATTTGAAGCCTTGACTATGGCTTCTTCATACTGCATAGCACATCCTAGATTACTCTCTGATTTTGTTGGTACCAATAGACTGCTAAATTAGATGGATGTATCGTAGTTTGTTAATTCACTCATCAGTTGAAGAACATTTTGATTATTTCTGATTTTTGATTATTATAAATAGAATAACTCATAAGGTTTTTACCAAAAGGTTTTATCATTGCCCCAGAAAAAAACTGAAGTATGGAATTGTAGGTTTACAATAAATATATATGTAACTTTACAAGGAACTTAGACTTTTTCCAAAAATTGCTATACTATTTTCATTCTCATAAGCAATATGTGTGAGCACCAGTTGATTTATATCATCATCATCATTCAGTATTTTCCATTTGTGTTGTTACTGTCATATTTTTTACTTGAGCCACTATAATATGTATATAGTGGTACAATATCATAGTGTAATTTGCATTGCACTAATTCATAATAAAATTGAGCATCTCCTCATGTGCTTTTCCCACTCAAAGGTTTTCTTTACCTGCGTGTTTATTTTTTTAACCCTTTTAAAAATCAGGTTGTGTGTTTTCTAATTATTGAGCTGTAAAATGTTCTTTATCCATTTTGGAGCCAAGTCCTTTATTAATTATGCATTTGCAATTATTTAATCCAAACTGTCATTTTTATTACTACCTGAATAACTTTCAAAGCCCAAAAATAAATTCTTCAATTTTAATAAAGTCTCATTTATCATTATTTATTGACCATATTTGATAAATATGAGCCAATATACACACAAGATCACAAATATTTGCCCCCGTTTTCTTTAGAATCTTAACAATATTCAGTTCTACATTAGATTTATCACTATATTAAGTTCTACCTAGTGTTATTCTATAATTCATTTTAAGCTAAGTTTTCTTAATATTTTAGGTATGGCTTGAGTTTTTGTTTTGTCTTTGTTTTATTTGCACATATGTAAGGAACAAATTGATCATATCTCAAGGGTTTATTTCTGGACTTTCTAGGCAGTTTGTTCATCAATAACTCATTGTCTCATTTATTATTGCTTTAGAGTAGATCTTGAAATCATATAATGTCTGAATTATCCAAATTTATTATTTTTCAGTATTGGTTGGGCTGGTCTAGTTCCTTTGCTATTAAGTATGAATTTCCTAATAAGCTTGTTCCTTTATACAAAAATACCTAGATTAATATTGTGCTTTATCCATAGATCAATTGGAAGAATGTCATCTTAAAAATTTTTAGCCTTCAAATTCAAAAAGTATAGTTTATCTCTTAATTCATTCATACATAGGTCTCATTTGCTTCCTTGCTTCAGTATTTTATAGTTTTCACTATTCAAATCATGTACATATTTTATTAGGTTTAAGCTTAAATAATTATCCTTTTTGGTTGTATTATGAATGGTCCTTTAAATAATGTCCCTTCAAATTATGTCTATTAAATAGAAAATACAATTTTCTTATATATTGATTTATATGCTGAAACTCTGCTGATGTCACCTAGTTTGTCTTAAAACTTTTTATGGAGATTTTTTATATTTATTATGTAGACAACCATGTTATCTATGAATAGAGGTAACTATATTTCTTCCTTTCTAAAATGTTATTCTTTTCTTTCTTGTTCTTATGTTTGTGCTGCGTAAGATCTATAGTATAATTTTGAATAGATGTAGCAAGTGCAAATATCCTTCCTTTTTCCTATCTTAGAGAGAAAGTATTCTATTTTGACTATTACATTGATTGTAGATATTTTGTATGAGCCATATTATCAAATTGACAGCTTCTTTTTATGCACAATTGCTAAGAATATTATGATGAACTGATACTGGAATTTAGATAATTTTTCTCCATCTATAAAATTTTATTGATTTATTTTCAAGCACTGAACCAGATTTGCATTCTCAGGAAAATTCCTCTGACTGTGACATATTTTTAGATATTTCCAATTTCAACTTGCTAATATTTTATGAGGATATTTGTATATGTTAATTTATATTTTTCTTTCCCTTACTAAGCTTTTATTTTATCTTTGATAACAGAGCAATACTGGACTCATAAAAATGTTTTCCTCTTTTATTTTCCGAAAATTGTGTTAATCTGTTCATCTGACTATGTCTTAATATGAATCCTGGCTAGAAGTCACCATTGAAGCCCTCTGGACATTTTCTTTCTGAAGATGTTAAACTATAGGGCAAGCTTTGTGGCATCTATTCTTTTTTAAAAAATAATTTCAGAATTATTGGTGTTAATTTTTCTTTGAAGTTTGATAGAATTCAGCAGAGAAGACACCTGGTTCTAGGATGTTCGTTGATGGGAGACTTTTATTACAGATTGAATCTCATTACTCATTTTTGGACTGCATGAGTGTTCAATTTTCTCATGACTCAATCTTGTAAGATATATGTGTTCAACAATTTGTCAATTTATTTTAGGCTACAGAATAGGTAATTATATAATTGTTCATAACAATCCCTAAGCCCTTAGTATTTATGTCATGTCAGCCATAGTATTTCCATTTTCGTATCTTATTCTATGTATTTGAATTCTCTTTCTTTTTTTCTTGAATAGTCTATCCAAAGATCTATCAATTTTGTTTATATTTTCAAAGAATCAGTTCTTTTATTCCCTGATTTTTACAGTATTTTTAGTCTCTAAGTCACTTATTTGTGCTGAGTTCCAGGATCTCTTTTCTGGTATCAATTTTCTGTTTGATTTGTTCTTGTTTTTCTAGTTCCTGGAGGTGCAGTGACAAATTCTTATTGGCTATCTTTCTGTTTTTTTGATGCAAGCATTGACTGCTATAAACTTCTCTCTTAGTACTGTTTTTGCTGCATCCTATAAGTTTTAGTGTGTTGTGTTTCTATTTTCATTCATTTCAAGAAAGTTTTTAATTTCCTTCTTAATCCATTGGTTACTCAGGAGTAAATTTGTATTTCTATGTATTTGTATAGTTTCCAAGTTTTTACTTGTTATTAATATCTAGTTATATAGTTACACTTTTAATCACAAAAGATACTTAATATTATTTATATTCTTTTAAATTTGTTGAGTCTTGTTTTGTGAACTATCATACAATCCATCCTAAAAAATGTTCCATGTGCTGTTGAGGAGAATTCATATTCTACTGCTCACGGAAGGAAAGTACTTTGAATGTCTTTAGGATCTAATTGATCTAGCAGGTAATTTAACTCTGTTGTTTCTTTGTCAGTTTTCTACATAAAAGTGATTTGTCCATTTCTGATGTTAGGGTGTTAATGCTATCATTGTATTAGAATCTATGTCCCTGTAGGTTTAATAATACTTGCTTTATGTAGTTGGGTGCTTCAATATTGAGTACATATGTATTTATAAGTGTTATTTCTTCTTGCCTGATTGAGCCCTTTATCATGATATAATGACCTCCCTCTCTCTTTTTATGCTTTTGGGTTAAATTATTTTATGTGACTGAAGTGTGACTACTCCTGCTTTCTTCTGAGTCTCACTTGCATGGAATATCTTGTTCCATCCTACACTTTCAGTCTACGTGTAGCTTAAAGGTGAAGTGAATTTCTCGTAAGCAGCATATAATCGAGCAGTGTTTTTAAATCCATTTAGTAACTCTATGCTTTTTTAAAAAAAAACATATTTACCTTTTCATTTATTTTAAGACAGAGTTTCAGAGAGAGAAGGAGGGAAAGAGGGAGAGGGAGAAGGAGAGGGAGAGAACTTCCATTTGCTGGTTCCTTCCTGAAATGGCCATAACAAAGAGGGCTGGGCCAGGCCACAGCCAGAAGACAACCAGAAGACACATGAGTGAAGGGGACCCAAGTACTTTGGTTTTCTTCCATTGCCTTCCCACATGCATTAGAAGGGTGACTTACTGGAAGTAGAGCAGCCAGGGTATCAACTGACACTCTGATATCAGATGCTGGTATGGCAAACAGTGGCTTAACACATTGTACCACAATTCTGGAACCATTCTATCTTTTAAATGGAGAATTTAGGCCACTGAATATGCTTTCTTGCCCCTTGGAAATTCTCAATTATCTCTTGAGTACCAATCACTCATATATTTGTTCTATTCATACTATCCCAAGTTTCCCATAAGCTTTCTTTCTTTTATTTTTTTTATTTGACGGGTAGTTACAGACAGTGAGAGAGACAGAGAGAAAGGTCTTCCTTCTGTTGGTTCACTCTCCCAAATGGCTGCAATGTCCAGAGCTCCACCGATCTGAAGCCAGGAGCCAGGTTCTTCTTCTTGGTCTCCCACACTGGTGCAGGGGCCCAAGCACTTGGGCCATCCTCCACTGTCTTTCTGGGCCACAACAGAGAGCTGGACTGGAAGAGGAGCAACCAGGACCAGAACCTGGTGCCCATATGGGATGCCGGCGCTGCAGGTGGAGGATTAACCAAGTAAGCCATGGCGCCGGCCCCTAAGCTTTCTTCATTCCTCTTGATTCATGATTATTTTTTCTGCTCCAACTATATTGTCAAATAGCTGTTGTTTGAGCACAATGATTCTTTTTTTATCTAATCTGCTACTTATGCTTCTATATTGCATCCTTAATTTCATTTAGTATGATTTTCAGTGGAAGGATTTCTGCTTGATTTGTTCATTTACTTCTGTCTTTCTATCAAATTTCTCCAAATATTGAATTGTTTTTCCATGTTCTCTAGAAATTTGTTGAGTTTCCTTAAAACAACTATTTTGAAATCTTCATCCAAACATTTGAAAATTTCAATTTCTTGATGATTTGTTTTTGGCAACTTATTTACCCTTCAGTAGAGGTTCCTTGGAGGTTCTTGACGTGTAGTTGTGAACAATATTTCCCAAACACTGAAAAGTTGGTTATATTAATCTGACTTCATGAGAGGTTGACCTTCTAGACATTTTTTTTTTTTTTGGACAGGCAGAGTAGACAGTGAGAGAGAGAGACAGAGAGAAAGGTTTTCCTTTGCCGTTGGTTCACCCTCCAATGGCCGCCGCGGCCAGCGCGCTGCAGCCAGCGCACCGCACTGATCTGAAGGCAGGAGCCAGGTGCTTCTCCTGGTCTCCCATGGAGTGCAGGGCACAAGTACTTGGGCCATCCTCCACTGCACTCCCTGGCCACAGCAGAGAGCTGGCCTGGAAGAGGGGCAACCGGGACAGAATCCGGCACCCCGACCCGGACTAGAACCCGTGTGCGGGCGCCACAAGGTGGAGGATTAGCCTAGTGAGCCACAGTGCCGGCCCTTCTAGACATTCTAAGCAGTCTGTTTATTTTCTCAGAACCTGTAGCTACTCTGATATTTTGGTACTACATAGGACCCTAAGTTATGGTTTGTCTCAGGCCTGATTTTGGTATGTTTTCATTGATTCAGCCTTATCTTATTCCACAAGCTCGAATTTGTCACAAATCTGCAGTTTACATGTTGTTCAGTATACACTAGGAAGTGCCTAAGAGAGGTTAGTTTATCCCTACAAGCATCTTCCTTGATCTGTGGCAGTCTTGAACTCCTTGTCCTGTGCCCATGAATGCCATGATATTAAATCACTTCTGGAGCCTTCAGCCCATCAAAATCAGTGAATCCTGGGAGTAGGAATAAATCTCACCCTGCTGAGGGTTCTTTGCTGCTGAAGTGGAACTGACTGCCCGATGCCACTGGTGATGTTGGTTGGAGTATAAGACTGCACACCCAGGTCAACAGAACTCTCCTTGGCACTAAAGCAGGCATTGTCTTCAGGCATGGATTGGGAATGGGGACCATTAGGATGTGCTGAATGGTAGATTGTATCATCTTGACACTGAGTCCCAAAACAGTCCTGTGATTACTTGTTGTATGCCCTTTGTTATAGGAGGGGTCATAGATGCAGCTTCTCAGCTACTCAGGCAGGCCCTTGGTGGGTCACACCTGCACCTCATAGTCAACAGGCTCTGTACAATCTTGGTGGCACACCCAAAGCATGCAAGAGGTGATGATGTTGGATACCGGAACAAATCTGTCTCATGAGGGTGCCGGTCTCCACCTGATACAGGGCCAAGTGTAGGGACCATCACAGACACTTTGCTCGGTATGGAAACCATTATGATCTGCACAAGTGTGGGTTTTATCAACCAACTCTGAGTCTGAAGACACAGGGCCCTGACCTCTTGCTGTCTGCACAAGGTTGGAGCAGAGTTGAAAGCAGCAATGTGGAAGACCAGACTAACCCCAGGCTCATCATCCCTGAATCACAGATCCCTACAAAGTCACTGCAGTATCCACCAAGCCCATTGGAGGCTAAAAATAACATTTCAAGATGAGTCTGATCCCCTGTAGTGTAGGACTCTACCTCATTCAAGACAATCCAGAGGTTCAGTCTGAGAGTACTGGCTATGAAAAGATTATTTAGGTTTTTTCAGATGCTGGTTTTTAGCACAGTAAGGCTCAGTTCTGAGCTCTAAGGAACAGTCCTATGCTTTCTTTGTTATCCTTACCAAGAGACTGGAGTCTTGCTTTCGGACTGCATCTGTCTGGAAGCCCCAAATATTCACTCTGTGAGTGTGGGCCTGTGCGCAGGGATAGGGACCCAGCTCAACTGAAATGTTTCATATTGGGCCTGGGCCTGGAAGTCACTTTGCTCTCTGTTTCTCAGGCTTGAGGCATCTCTCCAGGCCATGTTTCTAGGAGCTGGCAGAGTGGTGACTGGGCAACTCTTTCCTTTTGCTTTCTCAAGTGCATTTTCTTAATATTACAAGGAGACAAGGCATCATGGTCTTTCATCTGGCTTCTATAGCTCATAGTTTTGTAACTTGGTTTGGGTATTGCTCTCTACCTTGGAATCTCTGTAGAGAAATAGTTTCCAGAGCTTCTTACTCAACCACCATGTTGGTTCCGATCTTGAGTCACATATGTGCTTTTTCTCACAATCACCATCTCTCTGCTATGTAACAACCATAGGATTGACAATCAGCTGTCCTGCAGACGAAGCAGGGCTACACAGATCTGAACACAAATTTCTAGACAAATTTTCTTACTAAGTTTTAAGGCTGCACTGTCCAATATTATAGCTATAGGCCATAAACATCCATTTAAATTAATTAAAATCAAATAGAATTTAAAATTCATTTCTTATTCATACTAGCCTCAAGTTTCAAGGGCTCAACAGCAATTGTGGCTGACAGCTACCATGCAGGACAGCACAGAAATAGAGCACTGCTCTCATCACAGAATCTTCTGGGCAAAACTGTTCTAGAGAGCACAGATGGTCTTCCCTCATCACTCAACAAGAAGAAATGCCAGAAAAGTGGTACAGACTTTCAAATTCTTTACACAGCTCTAACCATGAGGACTCAAGTCTTGTTGAACGTAGAGGGCCTTCAGCCACAGAATGACTGATTTTTCACAATGTCAATGGAAATTGTTCAAATAATGCTCCGGAGAATGAAGAGAATGTTTAGTGATACGAAAGTAGAACTTTCACAGTGCTGAAAAAACTGAGAATCAACTTTTTTGCTTGCCTCAAATAAGTAGCAGTTTTTGAATGAAGTGTGGTTCAAAACTTCATACAAGGAGCAAGTATTGTGGGACAGCAGGTTAATGCCCTGGCATGTAGCAACGGTATCACACGTGGGCACCGGCTCAAGTCCCAACTGCTCCACTTCCGATCCAGCTCCCTGCTCATGCACCTGGGAAAGCATCAGGGGATGGCCCAAGTGCTTGGACTCTGCACCCACGTGGGAGACCTAAAAGAAACTCCCAGTTTCTAGCTTTGGATTGACTCAGCTCTGGCCATTGTGGCCAGAAGTGAACCAGTGGATGGGCAGTGAACCAGTGGATGGAAGACCTCTCTCTCTCTCTCTTTCTCTCTTTCAAATAAATATTTAAGAAAAACATTTTTTTTAAAGCTATGTACAATTACCAAAGCAAAAGGGACACATTGAGTAGAAAGAATGCAGTTGTCAAAGACAATGAGACCAGAAACATTCAACAATAGCCAACACTGTGAAGAACTTACTATCAAAATTATGCATAACCATTAATGAATTAAGACCTATTTCCTCAAAAATAAGACTTTTGACAAGCATACAGGTAATGCATGCATTCATACTTGAATATAGATGATTTAGTAATAGAGTCTTGAAATAAAAAGTGCTCATGAAAGTCAGCTTGGAACAAGCACCACATACCATACAATAAAAATATCCAGTACCAGAAAGATGCTGTGGCATAGTAGGCTAAACCTCCTTCTGTGGTGCCAGAATCATATACTTATTCTGGTTCCTGTTCTGGCTGTTCCTCTTCCCATCCAGCTCTCTGCTTCTGGCTGGGAAATCAAAGGAAGATGGCTCAAGTGCTTGGGCCCTTGCACCCACACAGGAGGAAGCTCTTGGCTCGTGTCGTCAGATCGGCCCAGTTCCAGCCATTCAGGCCATTTGGGGAGTGAACGAGAGGATGGAAGATTTTATCTCTGTCTCTCCCTCTCTCTGTTTGTAATTCTCTCAAATAAATAAATAAAAATCTTAAAAAAAAAAAAGTCCAGTAGCTTTTCAAGCTACCTGATTTAAAGTTTATCACTTTTTCTTTACAAGCCAAGTCAACGGGTTGATATTTAAACTCATTTATGGGGAGATATATGCCTTGTAAAATTCTAGTGTTCGGGCTTGAGTTCTGTCAATTTAAAAATCTCTTTTTTATATCCTCACAAACTCTAAAAATACCTATTATCATTTAGAATGACTGGATTGAATGGAATCTAACAGTCTATATCAATACTTTTTGTATGTAGAGTAATAAAATGAAAAACCAAAGCCCTTTTTCCTTTCATAGATTCCAATGAGTCTACTATCTCTATGTGTGTGCACATGTATGAGGGAGACTGTACCCCAAATGCATAGATTTCTTCACAGTTTGTGACGACTTCACCCACTGGTTGAACCAGGAAGCAGGTCAAACATTAAATTGATTAAAATTATTATTAAGTAATGATGAGAATTCCATGTTATATAGGTCCTTTCTTAAGTTGCAAATGTAATAAGAGATGTATGTCATCTCTTATTATTATAAAAATGTTTTGAGATATTTTTGTTGGTTTCTTGTTTGTGACTATACCATAGGAGAACATAACAGATGAAAGGAAAACAAAAATTATCAAAGGAGGCAGGCTCCTTTCATGTCTTTTAGTGGAAAAACCATCCAAGGTAGCCAGCTATTTATGATATGATGATAATCTGATATGATCTGATGATAATAACAATTCCAATACAACACTAACCTCAAATTCTAATAGGATAAGAGCCTCAATATTAAATGTATTAAATTATAAAATGTTTCATGTACATTTAACATTCAATAATTAAATAAACATAAAAACAAAATATAGTGTCATTCAATGCCCTTTCAAGTAAGTAAGATTTAAGATCAGCACAAACCCTCTACAGCTGTATTTTTGGCAATGACCTATCCCTCCTTTTGAGGTCAGACAGTATGATTTAGAGTATGACTCCTTCCTCACTCCCTACAGTAATTAGTCTGTCTTGCACAAGAAAGTTGCTTGCCAAGGAATATTTTAATTGGACACTAGTTCCTATAACTAACTAAAAGTCAAGGTTGGGAGCACAAAAGTCAGTGCTGAAACATTAAGATAACTCAATATCATCAGACCTAAATCTGGCTGGAAATTTTAGTCTCTTCTAATGGCTGCTGAATTAACTCAGTTCTCTGCAATAAAAAATATTGCCTATTATCTTGTAATAATTAAAGTCCAAATCCACTGCTCACAAAGCCTCTCAGTATTTATAAAAACCTATACAGTGATCCCAGACTCCTATTAGATTTCAGTTTTGCAAGATGTACTTATCTGCTCTACCTTAGTTTTGTGTTTCGGTTTGTTTGTTTAACATCAGGGTTAATTCACCAGATGCTCCCAGATGTCAATGGGCTATTATATGGATGAACATAATTTATTAACAGTAGCAGTAATGCCTTCAAAGAATCTGTTTGAATGTGTAGTACTAGGTGCTATACACTTAAGATATTTGTAGATGATAATTATAATAAAATTGTCATAAGTTATAATTTAAGAAAATATATATTTTACACTGTTAAGAAAATGCAAATTTTGTCTCCAATCAGTTGTAATGATAATCATGATTCACCCATAGAAACCTGAGAAGATAATGCTTTGGTTTGGGAGATAACCAGAACTTGATCTCAATTGTATCTCTGCCACTTAGTGATTCTATGACATTCAGGGAGTTGCTTGACATTGCTCAACACTTTTCCTCATCTGTTAAATAAGAATTTAAAATTCTATCTCAGATAATTTGTAAGGAAAATACTAAATAGATCATGGCTTCTTGTAAATAGTCTATATGTGGTTGTCCTTGTTAGCCTTCAAATGTACCAACACACACACACACACACACACACACACCCAAAAGTGTGTTTAATAAATGTCTGTATAGATCTACACTTTTTATTAAATGAGATTCTGCATATGAGCAATGTCATTTAGAGAAATTTTATAGCTTATCTTCTACAATCCTCATATTTGTATGCTTTTATTTCATTTAACAACAGGATCCATATTGTGTGAAAATACATTCTTTTGACAAAATCTTATCATGGCTACTCAATTCCGGAAGATCCATTGTTTTATAAAGGATGAAACATACATGTGCAAGCATGCATGCACACGTATATTCATGGATCAACTTCCCAGTGATTTTATCTTTAATTTATGGTAAAGATTTTTGTTCTACTATTCTCACTCCCTATTATATACAAAAGAGGACTTGAGGCCTATCTTAATCTTTTAAATGCATTGAAATTACCATTTTTATTTCATAAGCATTTTTTTAAAATTAGACAAATCCTCCCACATCAGAACTTAGAACAAGGGAATCCTCCTATATTGCATTTGAAATAGTGTCAGTTAACAGAATGAATTCAATCTAAGCACAAAACTAATTTTTATCTGAACCAGCTCCTTTTCAAGGAAAATGGGGCTATAGAATGAGATAAGAAATGTTAGTTCTTTATCGCTCATGTAACAAATCTCTTAATAATACAAAATGGCACGTTAGTTATTTCTAGTGACAATATTAGGATAGTAATGAGAAAAGAATGGTATTACATATTCATTCTCCTGACAGGTATTACAATAGGATTGGGAACAGACAAAAAACTAATCAATTATTCTTGGCCAAAAGGGAAATAGGAATGGTAAGAACAGTCCTGGTAACATGAACAAAACGATTCCACTGTCCTAGCACAAGTTCAAGTCCTGTCTACTTCTGGAGACTCTTATCAAGCTCTTTTCAAATCCACTTAAATTTCTAGTCCTTTTAGTTTGACTATTTTCCTGATTGCCAAATCGTTGAAAAACACATGCACAAGTTATCCTTCCCTAACAACCCTGTGATATTGTACCATAGATCACAGGTTCCTATACTGCTGGGCAAATTCCCATATCAAATAGTCCAAGCTACTATGGCATAGCAGATAAAGCTACCACTTGCAGCGCCAGCATCCCATATGGGCGCCGGTTTGAGTCCTGGCTGTTCTACTTCCAATCCAGCTCTCTGCTATGGCCTGGGAGAGCAGTAGAAGATGGCCCAAGTGTTTGGGCCCCTGCACCCACACGGGAGACATGGAAGAAACTCCTTGCTCCTGGTTTCAGATTGGCTCAGCTCCAGCCATTGAAGCCATTTGGAGAGCGAACCATCAGATGGAAGACCCCCCCACCCCACCTCTGCCTCTTTTTAACTCTGCCTTTCAAATAAATAATAAATAAATCTTAAAAAAAAAAAGTAAAGTCATAGAAATGGCCTTTGGTGGGAAAGTAAGGATTCCCCTGTATGTAACAAAGCCTGGGAACTCAAGAATTCCTGTTTGAAGAAATTAATTATGCTTCTAAGTATAATGGTGGGAAAAATTTTTGGTGAATTGGGAAGAGTTGGTGTTTACTCTTTGCAGTGATAGTATAATTATCAAACAATATAAAATTGGACCTAAAGATTTATGCTTATATTGGTGTTAAAAAGATGGAGCAAGTCGCTGGTTAATGATAATTTTAGGAACCCTGAGAGCATCATGTTACCTGAGCCAAAAGAAAGCCTTTCCTATGAATTTTCTGAATAGTGTTCTTAGTTCTACAATATTTAACACATAGTCTTACCAATTTTATAATACTTTTTATGTTTTTGTCCTTTATTAATTGGTTGTTTAAAGTAGGTGATAATAAAAGAATGAGACAGTCCTGTGAGAATTTTTTTAAACATCTCATAAAAAGAATTAACAATATCACAAGAAAAAGAAAATGTAAATAAGGGAAAATGTTTTGTGACAGAACCTAAGTTGAGAAAATCAGTTCCTTATTTGGCCCACTGAAATACACAGCAGTGGGAGGATTTTAATCAAAATTTATATTTTTCAGGGTTCTATTGTTCCTTTTTATTCTACACTAAGGTTGTTTTTGTGATATCAAATGTCTTCATGTTCCCCAGGTACCACCAATTGGTGGTGCTGATGGTAGCGGTATTATTGATGGTGGTGGTGATGATGATCGTGTGGCAGTTGTGATGGTGGTCATATTTCTTTCTCTTTTGATGCAGTAGTACTTAGTTCATAGGACTGGGAAGACCTATCACAATCACAAACTAGTGAATCTCAAAGTGGATTTTCCAAAATAGTGACATCAATATCTACAGGGAACTTGTTAAAAATGCTACTGAATCAGGGGTGGTATTTGGAACAGTGGTTAAGACACTGCTTTGGAGGCCAGCTCTGTGGCATGGAAGGCTGGGCTTCCGCCTGTGGTGTCAGCATCCCATTTGGGTGCCAGTTCATGTCCCAGCTGTTCCTCTTCCAATAAAGCTCTCTGCATATGGCCTGGAAGGAAAGTGGAGGATGGCCCAGGTGCTTGGGCCTCTGCACCCACATGGGAGGCCCAGAAGACATTCTTGACTCCCAGCTTCAGATCAGCCTAGTTCTGGCTGTTGCGGCCATTTGGTGAGTGAACCAGCAGGTGGAAGACCTTTCTCTCTCTCTCTCTTTTTCTATCTCCCTCTCTCTCTCTGTAACTCTGCCTCTCAAATAAATAAATAAAAAATCTTTTTTTTTTAAAAAAAGACACTGCTTTGGATGCCTACACCCGTATCAAAGTGCCTGGCTCAAGTCCCAGCTCCACTCCTGATTCTAGTTCCCTGCTATTGTGGCACATGGACTCTGAAAAACAGCAAGTGATGACCTAAGAACTTGGGTCCCTGCCAGTCACTTAGGAAAGCTGACTGGAATTCCATGTTCCTTGCTTCAGCCTAGCCCAGCTTTAGTTGTTGCAGGAATTTACAAAATGAACAAACGGATGGGAAAAAAACTCTCCATCTACCTCTGCTTCTCTCTCCGTCTCTCTGCCTTTCAGATAAAGAGATCATTTTTAATGATATTGACTCAGAATATCTAGAAGTGGAGCTCACAGCAGTCAGTTCTAGCACATCTTCCAGATGGTTCTGGTGCCTGCCGACTTTGGAAACTAGTGGACCAAAAACTCAAAGACATTCAGGACAAGGATCAGGAAAAGATGAGAACACCAGTTCAAGCTTTCAAGTTATTGTCTAAAAATATCACGTAAAATAACTGGACCGTGACTGTTGCTTTTTATATTTTTGAAAGAAATGTGAATTAATCAAGGTAAAAGTGTTTTAAAAGTTTGATAATTCAGTAATTATGATTCAAATAGGCTGATATGAAAACACATAGTAGTGGTAAAGGGTATTGTATGTAAAACTATATTAGGTTAATTTTTTATTCAAAAAGTTTATTTAATAGGATTATTTTATTTCATAGCAAGAGATAAAATGACATAGTTGCATTAGAATTAGTTTTAAAATGCTCCTATGAACTCATGTTGTAAACATCTGAGGTGTAAACCAGTGCATGGAAGATCTCTCTTTGTACATCTCTCTGTTTCTCTCTCTTCACCTCTCTGCCTTTCAAACTGAATGAAAAAATAAAGAAACACTGACCTTTAAAAATAATATATAAACAAAAAACTGTGTCTATGGTCACCGTGCTTGCAATAAAAAAAGAATGAAAGAACCCAAACATCATAGCTTTGTGCTTTATTTCATCTGAAGAAAACACTTGTTTCAGTGATCACTGGAACCATACCTTGGCGCTGCTAAAGCAATATGGATCTACAACATCTTGTTATCAAAATAAGGATGCTGGCCGGCACCATGGCTCAATAGGCTAATCCTCTGCCTGTGGCACCGGCACACCGGGTTCTAGGGTTCTAGTCCCAGTCGGGGTGCCGGATTCTGTCCCAGTTGCTCCTCTTCCTGGCCAACTTTCTGCTGTGGCCCGGGAGTGCAGTGGAGGATGGCCCAAGTACTTAGGCCCTGCACCCACATGGGAGACCAGGAGAAGCACCTGGCTCCTGCCTTCAGATCAGCACAGTGCTCCGGGCGCAGCGGCCATTGGAGGGCAAACCAACAGAAAAAGGAAGACCTTTCTCTCTGCCTCTCTCTCTCACTGTCCACTCTGCCTGTCAAAAAAAAAAAAAAAAAAAGCTAGATATAAATAGAGTCCAATTCATTCTTTTCTATCAGGAATGTCTCTGAAAAAGAAAGCATTCTTAACATTGAATCTGTCTAGTAATTTCAGAGTTGTACCTCTACTCAGAAGATCCCTATTCCTTGAAGGATCCAAACTGCTTTCATTAATGTAACTTTTTTTCTATTTCTAATAGATTCAGAAATTACAAACATTTAGTTAAAGTAGAATTAACCCCAGTAACTTTCAAAATTGCTTTCTCGATACATTCAGATAAAATGCATAAGGTACATTCAGAATAAAAAATGTAGACTCAAGTCCTTTGGGGAAGCTAATAAACTCTTGGGCTGCTGGACCTGACAGGTATAACAGCATGATATTCTTCGAAGTCCTATTTGGCAAAATTATGAAGTGGCAAGTAATTAACAGATGTCAGCTTTCCATTATCAAAACTTGGAGCCAAGTGTACTTTAGAATTCAGGTGATTTTTCAGTTATAAGAAAGTTTATGGCACATTTGCTATATAATATAAAACTAGCAAGATCTCTGAGGTAACAGCCTGTAATCAAGCAGACTAAATTTTCTACAATGAAAGTCACACTAAATTAAATAAACACATACTCAAAATAACCTGATGTTCTCTTAAGTCAGGTTTTGTCCTAAACTTATGAAAAAAAAAAAAAAAACCTCAGTTTTTGGAGATTTGTGACTAGGAATTACACATAAATTGCATTCAACCTAAAGAAAAAATTGCTGTTATTATTTACCATTATTCATAATACTACTAATATCACTTATACAATGGATATTTTCCAGTGGTTTATAAAACAATTTCTAAACCTAATGACAGTCTAGTAATACATAATTAAAACATCTTAAGAAATTGGGAGCCAGAGAGCTGATGTGGAGTGATGTCAATATTTTAATTCCTCTTTTGAAAAATGCTTCTTCAACTCCTTTGTCCAATTCCTAATAGGATTGTTTGTTTTGTTGTTGTTGAGTTTCTTGAGCTCTTTAAATATTCTGGATATTAATTCTTTATCAGTTGCATAGTTTACAAATAATTTCTCCCATTTTATCAGTTGCCTCTTCACTTTCCTGAGCATTTATTTTGCAGCGTAAAATCTTCTCAGCTTGATGTAATCCTATTTGTCAATTTTGGCTTTGATTGCTTGTACTTCTGGGGTCTATTCCAATAAGTCTTTGCCTATGCCAATGTCTTGCAGCGTTTCCTGAGTGTTCTCTAATAATTTGATGATGCCTGGTCATAGATTTAGGTCTTTGATACATTTTGAGTAGATTTTTGTGAAATCCAAATGGCCAACAGACACATGAAAAAATGCTCAGGATCATAGCCATCAGGGAAATGCAAACCAAACCACAATGAGGTTTCACCTCACCCCTTTGGATGGCTTTCAAACAGAAATCAACAAACAACAAATGCTGGCGAGAATGTGGGGAAAAAGTACACTAATCCGCTGAGGTAGGGAATGTAAACTGGTAATGCCACTATGGTACTACCACATGACCCAGCCATCCCACTCCTGGGAATTTACCCAAAGGAAATCAGCATACGAAAGAATGAGCTGTACTCCCATGTTTATTGCAGCTCAGTTCACAATAGCTAAGATATGGAATCAACCCAAATGTCCACAACTGAAGACTGGATAAAGAAATTATCCAATATGTACATCATGGAATGCTACACAGAGGTAAAAAAATAAAAATAAAAAATGAAGAAATCCTGTTGTTTGCAACAAAATGGATGCAACTGAAAAACATTATACTTAGTGAAATAAGCCAGTCCCAAAAAGACAAATACCATTTGTTTTCCCTGATCTGTGGTAACTAATAGAGTGCCTAAATGGTAACCTATAGAAAGTGAAATTGACACTTTGAGATGAAGTGACTTTGAATAGCCTCAACTGTTGAGGAACTTTTTTTTTATACTATTTGTTTGAACTTTTTACTTAGTGTATGGCTAATCTTATGTGTATAAAATTAATTCAAAATAAATTTTAGTAAAAAATAAGAATTTAAATAGGAGAGGGAGAAAGAAGAAGGATGGGAGTGAGGGTGGAAGGCTGGGTAGGATGGGAAGGAAAGAATTACTATGTTCCTTAATTTGTATTTGTGAAATGCATGAAGTTTGTGTGTCTTAAATAAAATTTTTAAAAACAGAAAACAAAAAAATGTTTTATAAATATCCAACTCAAAAAAATCTATGTTTTTATACTAATATAGATAATGTATTTTCTACTTATAAATATATATAACCATTATTTTTCCATTTTCATTGAATAAATATTTATTGCCTGCTCTATGTGAAGCACTTTTCTTGACACCAAGGATACAGTAGAAAACAAAGGTAGCTCTAGTAGAGATATCCTAATATCTATACTATCTAGAATCTAATACTCATATTCTAATAGGTAGTAACAATACACAAATAAAAACAGACTTTAAAATTCTTTTTCAATTAATTTACCTATTTTATTTGAAAAGTAGAGTGACAAAGAGAGTCATAGAGGGTGTTCCCATCCACAAATGCTCACAACAGCCAGGGCTGGGTCAGGCCAACCGAGAAAGAAGGAACTCAGTATAGGTCTCCTATGTGAGTGGCAGGAACTCAACTACTTGGTTCATCAGCTACTAACCTCTTTGGCTGAATGTTATTAGCAGGGAGATGGAATCAGAAGGGTGCAAGGATTTGAACTGATGCATTCTCATATGGGATGTCACAGTCAAGCAGCATATTAACCACTAGATCAAATGTTTTCCCCCTAAGATTTTTTTAAACAATCTATAAGTTAGTAGTAAGCATAATGTAGGATAAAGAAATAATAATGTCTGGAGACAGACAGACATTTGCTACAGGATTATGAAGAAAGGCCTCCCTAAGATTTTTGAACTGAGACCTGAATGAGTTGAAGAGAGAATAGTAATGAAACAGTGATCCAGAAGGAAAGAGGAGGAAATAAAAATGGCCTGGGATACAAGGTTGCCAATGTGTCCCAGTGTGTTGTGGGTATGCCCCACGTAATATCCAGAATATATCTATGGGGAAAATATATGTTGTTTTTCTGAAATGTAAGTTAAAATGTGTCTCCTATATTTTTATTTGCTTATCTGGCAACTTTACCGACATGAACATGGTTTGTCCTATTAAAAGGACTACACAGAGGCTGAGAAAATAGACAATGGCAGTCTGGACAGAACCACCTGGAGGAGAAAAGTTGAGAAGAGAGCCCAATGTGGCAATCATCAGCCACACATGGCCAAGGAGCACAGGAAGTGTGGCTGGTCAGTGCTGAGATGTGCTGTACATCTGAAATACACAGAATGTCAAACACAGCAGACCCATAGAATGGCAGATGTCCTAAACAGCACTCTGGCCTCAGAATCAGCCCTTAAGGCATGCAGATCCAGCTGAAAAGCCCATGAGAGTATTTCAGGCATGGAAAGCCAAGACACTCTGGGGAAAAAAAAAAAAAAAAAAAAAAAAAAAAAAAAAAACTAAATGAAAGATCTCCGCGAGTGAGATCCCAGTGGAAAGAACGGGTCATCAAAGAAGGAGGTACCTTTCTCTGAAGGGAGGAGAGAACTTCCACTTTGACCATTGCCTTGTCTAAATATGATCAGAGTCGGTGAACTCAGGGGGCTTCCATAGCCTTGGCAGCTCATGACAAGAGCCTAGGGTGATTACTGAGGCCATAAACAAGAGTGTCAATTTGTTAAGTCAACAACAGGAGTCACTGTGCACTTACTCCTCATGTAGGATCTTTGTCCTTAGTGTGCTGTACATTGAGATTTAATGCTATAACTAGTACTCAAACAGTATTTTTCACTTTATGTTTCTGTGTGGGAGCAAACTGTTGAATTCTTTACTTACTGTATGCTAAACTGATCTTCTGTATATAAAGAGAATTGAAAATGAATCTTGATGTGAATGGAAGGGGAGAGGGAGTGGGAAAGGGGAGGGTTGCGGGTGGGCGGGACGTTATGGGGGGGAAGCCATTGTAATCCATAAGCTGTACTTTGGAAATTTATATTCATTAAATAAAAGTTAAAAATAAAAAAATAAAAAAAAACTTGGTATGGAATATGAATGTGAAATATCTCAACTTTTTTTTACATTTACTATATGTTGAATTGGTAATAATGTGGATATATTGCATTAAGTAAAATAAATTACTAAAATTTACTATGCCTATTTTAATTTTTAATGTTTCTACAATATTTTAAATGGAAAATGTGGCTTATATTAATAATTGGATATTAATTATATCAATATTAATTATTTTAAATTATTTAAGCTATTTGAATTATTTTAGTTATTTACATTATTAATTATATAAAATAACATTGATTATGTTAATAATTAATAATCATATATTATGTTGAATAGTGGTGGATTAGAAAGAAAACACCTAGCAAAGAAAGCAACAGGTAGAGCTTTAAATATCTTGGAAAGTATTTTGGGTTCTTGAGTGACTTTGATACTTGAGTGACACAGAAAGGCACTGGGAGATTTTAGCCAAGAACTTCAGTGATGTAATAAGACTTACACTTACAGAAATCACTGAGGCTGTTCTATTGAGTCCTCTACAACAAACCTCCAACTGAGGTAACTTAAATGCAAATGTATTTTTTGGGTGATGGCTACAGTCACCATCTGCAGAAGTTATCATTTACTGTTGCCTTTTCTCCCACATCCCATCATTACTTTGGTTGCAGTTCACCAGCAGAACCAACTTATTGCCTGTGGTTCTAAAACCTGAGTTCCAATGTCTTTAATTAGAAAAAAATTTTGGAAAATCTACCAAGTGATGGACACTCTTCTCGATGCTGGGGATACAGTAGTAGTGAAAGAAGGTGAGTGGAGAAGCAACAATAATGCCTCATGGGGATTATATTTTAGTGAAAAGAGTTTATAAAAACAAATAAAAATGAAACATTAAAATATCAAATATATGTAGTTCATTTGAATTAAAGCGGTATGGTAAAAATTCAATCATGAGATCGCTAGAAGTCGACAAGTGTGGACTGGGTTATTTTCATTAAAGTGATGTGTTGGGAGGCATCAGGATGGAGGTTAATGAGCCACTGGTGTTCATATGAATGTTTGTCTCCACCACATTCATATGTTAAATCCTAAACACTAGTGGTATAGTGTAGCAAGTAAGGGTCTTAGGAGATGATTAGATGATGAGGGAGGAACCCTCATGCCTGAGATTAGTGTCTTTGTAAAAGCAGTCCCAGAGACATCTCTGACCTCTTCTACCACATCATGCTACTGCAAAACAACAGCCATCTATGAGGACATAGAATATAATGAAGGTTTGATTTGGCCTCTAGAACTGTGAGAAATAAATTTATGTTATTAACAAGCCACTCAATGTATGGTGATTTTTCTTTAAAGATTTTATTTACTTATTTATTTGAGAGGCAGAGTTACGGATAGAGGGAGAGACAGAGAGAAAGGTTTTCCATCCACTTGTTCACTCCCTAAATGGCCGCAACAGCCAGAGTTAGGCCAATCTGAAGCCAGAAGCCAGGAGCTTCTTCCAGTCTTCCACACCAGTACAGGGGCCTAAGCACTTGGAGCATCTTCCATTGCTTTTCCAGGCCACATGGAGAGAGCTGGATCAAAAGAGGAGCAGCCGGGACAGGAGCTGGCACTCATTTGTGATGCTGGTGCCACAGACAGAGGCTTAACCTACTATGCCATAGTGCAGGCCCTCTATGGTGCTTCTTATACTTCCTGAGTGGACTGAAACATAGCTCAAATGAATATGGTTGAGGGGTGGAATTTTCAGGCACACACAACAGGTAACAAAAAGGCTCTGAGACCGAATTGTTCTTCGTATGTCAGAGGAATAGCAGGAAAATAAATCTAATTCAAAATTCCAGAAATACAAGTAGAGGAAATTACGTGGCTTTGTAGAACTGTGAAGTTGATGGAAAAGCAAAAGTAGTTCTGACTACTACACATAGACAGTTCACCAGTACCCTCACTATGGGGCTCTCCCAAGGAACCTGCAAGCTCTTGGATTACAAAGTTCATTTAAGTGGCTTTAGTGCACTCTGAAGTAAGACAAATCTATCAAGCCAGACATTCCACAATAACATGACCATCATGATCTAGCTTTGCAAATCCAGTGTTCTCCTAACACGTACTGCAATAAGATGTGGGATGTGCCAATACCAGAACTTTTGAATGAATGTACCTTGAGTTTGCCTACTCTTCAATGGAGCTAGGTAAGAAGGGAAGGGTAATTTTTCAGAGAAAGTTTCATGTAACAGAAGGAAAAAAAGCAATTGTGATTTGTAAGGAAGTGGATAAAAGACAAGTAAGGGATTACAAAAAGATTTCATATTCATTAAACAAGAACTAGATAATATGAAAAAGTAACCAGTTGAGAAATGAAATTTTCCATCTCAAAGTATAAAATTCATTAAATAACAAGATTAGCATAGGACATTCAATGATATGTCTTAGATGCTATTAAGTGGTTTTAAAAAAGAAAAGAAAAATACAGGGTAAAGTGAAAGCATGGGTGCCCTTAGCAAGAGGGGAAAGTACAGGGGATACACTTTAAACCAAAGCCCTGTGGCAAGAAAGGAAAAAACCCTAACCTTAACCCCAGCCCTAACCCTGAGGCAAGAAAGGAAAAAGGCACCATAGCTTTGCTCAGCCACTAAGTAAATTTTCTTGGGGCAACTCCTGGCTGTTTCACAAATGAAAAGGCCCAAGGGAAGCAGAGGACCTCTTTGGTTCCCAGGTCAATGAGGGGTGCCCTAAGTGTACATTTCTGTGCACCCAGAGGAGAAAGCCAAACTTTGCTCAGAGGGTGAACTATTTAGGAGAAATGGAGGGATATTTGGGGAAATAAATGTAAAAGTAAATACTGTTGTGCATTTGAGCTGTCACGGGACACATTGGCCTACTGACCTATCAACAGTTACCTAAAAGATCCACAGTAAATGCCATATTGCCTTGCTCTTGGGGAGGTCCCAACTCAGCTTTAGAGAAAGACACACATGTTGTGTCTTTCCATTGGAGAAAGTGAGACTTCATTGATGTAGAATAACGAGATAACTGAATGCAAGTTTTCCCAGATGTGTTCTGGAGGATGATTATCCCATTATGTGTCCTGTGATGTTAGGAAAACACTGCACGTTCTATCACTGCCTTAGAGATTTCTGATACACATTAGCACATTAAAGGCTTTGAGAAGTTCTGAGATGAAAAATCTGTGGAGGTTTTGTTTAACCAATGTCTTCTCACGTTTATTTGAATAAGGATCCCTTTTATCTGTGGACCATATGTTCACATGTATAGCAATTAATGATCATAGATTATGCAGTGGGAAAACAGCTTTTGGGTGAATTTTCTGGGCACTCTAACCTGGACATAGTTCAGAGAGAAATATCTTTGTGGATTTCATCATCTTTGCAGGAACACTTCACCCACCACATGATAAGTTTTCATAAAGTTAGCCCTGCCTAAGATGATCTTGAATTAGAACAAATCCAAGAAGAGTGTAACAGTGTGACCTGAGCCCTCACTTGTTCTTAACAGAAAAGAGAGAATTGAGTGGTGTCTCCACCAATCAGTCTCTCTCTGTCTCTCTCTCTCTCTCTCTCTCTCTCTCTCCCCTTCTTCCCTCCCTCTCACCTTCTTTCCTCTCTCTCCCTGGTTCTCTCTCCAGCATTGAAAATGAACTTTATCTTTTTTTTCTCTTTTCATGGACTGTTTATCCCTTATTAACCATCACTTAAAATAAACAAAGATGTAAATGACAAAGTGGATTATGACATCCCAAACGGAAAAAAAAAAAATACAACAGAGCAGCAAGAAATAAGTTCTGTGACGGATGAAGCCACCGACAACTGGAGCCTCACAAAATATGAAGATTTCACAGATGAAAATAAAATAAAAAGAGAATAGGAATGGGGATTCTGGGAAACCCAGGATGCCAGTGTTCTAAAGCAGAGAAAGAGATTATTCGTGATTCCCCCCTGTATGGCTCTAGAAAATGAATTCAGTATTTTAATATTTTTAAATTTTTTAAATGTAAATTAAAATTTAATATTTTAAAATTAATTCAGTATTTATACAAATATATTCGTGCATATCTAGTCCACTATGTTTTTTTTCTATGTTAAATATTCAAAGGACAGAAGCATTCTTAGTTATGTAATTGACTTGAGATAGAAAATGTCCAAGAAGAGAGGGGAAAGTTGTCTATCTTTTCTTAAGCCTGCAGAACAACAGGGACTGTTTTTGTGTTCCCAGATAGGTGCATATTGGAAAAATTAAGATCGTAAATTGGGATTTTAATATATTGCATCCTACCACTAACTGGCCTATGATAGGGATAAACTCTTTTATCCTGTTTAGATTTTGGTTTCTTCATCTGTAAAAAGAAGCAATGGTCTAAACCAGGAGTTAGAAAACCACAAGACTGAGCCAAACTCAGCCGCCAACCATCTTTATACATACAGCTTTATTAGAGCGCAGCCATACTTTTCTGTTCATGTGTTGTCTATAGTGGCTTTCATTCAGCGATGACTGAATTGAATGGAGTTGTGCATGTAGTTGCAACAGAGACTGCATGGCCCTAGAAGCTTAAAATATTTACTCTCTGGACCCAAACAGAAAAAGTTTCTTCAGTTAGCTTCCTGGCGGCACTGACATCCTGTGATACAGATTATTACCCCACAAAAGGTTTAATTATTGTCATTGGAGTACAGGTGTTAAGAGTAGAGTAAATGGCCTCAACAAACCACTCCAATTTAAATATTTCATGAACCTTTAGTCGATTGCTTTTACCACCCACAGCATTTTGACAATGAACCACACACCAAATTGCTGTAACTAGTGCCAAGGAGACACAGTTTGAAAACAAAGCTTGCTTTCTGGTCCATGCCTTATGAAAATGTATGATGTGAATTGCTCTCCAATAAGGTGTGTGTTGTGCTGTGTCTCCTGCCATGAATCCCAGAAACCACAACATTCCTCAACTCAGTCTCCTTCATAGAAAGGGGAGAGCTTGTCTTGCCAACCAGATGAACAAACACTGACATTTTATTTATTTTTCTTTCTGAAAATGCGTGCTCAAAGGGAATAGGGTCCCCAAATTTTCTGCAGCTGCTGTCTGCTTCATTTTCTGAAAAATATACCCTAGGCGGCTGCTTGGGTGGCCATGGAGAATGGTTGAATCAGCCTGAATTTCACATGTTGGATGCTTTAAACAGCTCGCAGTGATTGTATTACCACAGGGTGCTGACCATATCTGGCCGCCTACTCACCATTGCCTCTATCTTATTGCCCAGAATTTGCTACAACAGCAAAGGGATTTTCCTGGGTGATGGTCTCCCTTAGCTTTTAACTCAATACATCAAGAAACAAGCTACTAATCCAGACTTGATATCAGAGGAGAATTCATTTAGAAAAATGTCAAGAACATAAAAATTCAATCACCATGTGATTATGAATACCAAACTCAGAGTGTGGAAGAGATTGTAAATTTCATGAGAATATTGTTTCATTGTATATATGAGTTTGAGGAGAAGGCATGCATGTTCTGTTAAACAATAACATTACCAAATATCCATTTTCAATAATTAATAACAATATACAAAAATGCAAAAAGGTAGTCATAATAGACAAAAAATTCAATCATACTAGAATTTTGTAAGCAGTTTAATAAGAATATGTTGCTGGTGGATTTTGAGAGATGTTCATAAGTTCTTTATAATCAAAAGTTATTGAACTTGTTTCACAAAGGACACAGCTAACAGACCCTGGCTGAAATTATGGCTATCTACCTACCTACCTATCTATCTATCTATCTATCTATCTACCTCTTTATCCACCCATCTAATAAACCTATCTACCACATTTCTACCTATTTTACATGAGAGGATAAGAGTCTTGGGATACTAATAAGCATTTTGGTTTAAAAAAGGAAAAACAAAACAGTTTTGGAAGTGCTATGGTTTGAACATTTGTATATCTTCCAAAATTCATATTGAAACTTAGCTTTCAGTACAACGATCTTAAATATCCAGGCTTTCGAGGGTGATTAGGGCATAAGAGTCCCTGATGAGTGGGATCACAGCATTTACAAAAGAGGCTTCACCCAGCCTTTGAAATTGCCTTTGCCCTTCCATTCCTCTGCCTTGTGAGGACACCTTGATAATGTAAGAGGAAGTGACTTTCCCCACATGCCAACTCTGCCAGTGCCTTGATCATAGATTTCCAAGCCTCCAGAATTGTGTGAAACAAATGTCTGTTGTTTGTCAGCTACCCACTTTCAGGTACATGTTATTATGCCAGTACAAATGACTAAGGAGGCTTAGGGTAACTTATCTGAATAGATAGTACATGCCTGTCCCCACAAGACTGAGCACCTTGTACAACCATGCCAGGGAAGGAGGTCCCTCAAGAGGAAAAGGAGGAGAGAAGAAACACAAGGGGACATTTTAAAAATTGACCCCAAACCACATCCAATGTCTGCAAGCTCAAATTCCTTGACAACATTCCCAGAACTCAAACCATTCTTGAGGTGAGAAAGAGTACAGGACAAGGCTTTAGGTTTCATTCAAATTACAAACGTGTAAGACCTAACAGAACCAATGTATTTCTGATAAAGTGTTTGCAAACACCTACTCTTTAACCATCCCATTTAGCCATCCTCAAATCAGAGCTTTGAAGCTCCTTTGATCACCCAAATATTGAGAAAACAGATTTTTAAAGGATAATTTAAAGACGGCCATGGACGTGGTGACAGCAGGTGCTGCTGTGCATGGGAAACTGAGGGAATCTCGAGGGAGACTTAAAAACTTATACTTTTTTATATACTTTGTCTTTGAATTGCATGTTTTGTTTATTCAAAATAACTGAGGGATGTGCTTTCAGCCTAACAGTTAAGATGTCTACATCCAACATCAAAGAATCGGCGTCCAGTACCTGGCTATGCTTCTGACACCAGCCTCCTGACAATGCAAATCTTGAGACAGCAGTGATGATTCACATAATTGGCCCTCCATGTGTGAGACTTGGATTGAATTCTTGTTTCCTAACTCGGGCCCTGGCCCAGCTTCAGCTTTCACAGGCATTTAGGGAGTGAAGCAAAGGCTAGGAGTTCCCTTTCTATCTTTCAAACACATAAATACATTTTAAAAGTATAATATGTATTGCAAACATTAATAAGATATATCATTTAAAAAATGAAAGAACTGAAATTGGCATTCAGTGTCACCACTTTAATGCATTACCTCTTACACAAGTAGGCCATTTTTTCTTATATGTATTCTCATGTATCTGCCCTGATTTCCAACAGGGATCTCATTACTCTACTGCTCTTTCTGTACCATTTTCATTAATTCTCACTCATTTGCTGCACCAATAATGTTCTTCAGTACTTTCCACATGATTGTTCAGTGGGTCAGCATTTGGATTACAATTCCAAGAGAAGTAGTATCAGTGTTGATTGTGATGGTTAGCAACTTAAGTTAGAATTTTGGCTCCTGCCTCTTATTAATTTTATACCCTAGTAACTAAAAAGCTCCAAGACTCAGTTTCCTCATTTCTGAAAAGAGGACAATAATAACAATAATAAAATCTTCTTAAATTGTAAGACATTTTAAAAAATACACAGAAAATGCTTCACTAGCATTTGTACATAGTATTCACACAATAAATAAGAGTGATTATTATGATTTTGTGTTTAGTAATTCTCACACTGTAAATTTTTAAATTTCAATAAATCATGTTGTTAAAAGTTTAAAATTGTTTTTGACTGAAGGAAATAAAAACTAACAAAAAGTAACATACACATAGATATGGGAATTGGAAAACAAATGGTCACTGTGATGTAGAATTTACATTTCTTCTACTGCTTTTCCCACAACCAAACACAAAAGGAAACATCTATAGAAAGTACATCAAGCTGGCACCGCGGCTCAATAGGTTAATCCTCCACCTAGCGGCGCCAGCACACCAGGTTCTAGTCCCGGTCCGGGCGCTGGATTCTGTCCCGGTTGCCCCTCTTCCAGGCCAGCCCTCTGCTGTGGCCCGGGAGTGCAGTGGAGGATGGCCCAAGTGCTTGGGCCCTGCACCCCATGGGAGACCAAGAGAAGCACCTGGCTCCTGCCATCGGATCAGCGCAGTGCGCCGGCCGCAGCGCGCTGGCCGTGGCGGCCATTGGAGGGTGAACCAACGGCAAAGGAAGACCTTTCTCTCTGTCTCTCTCTCTCTCACTGTCCACTCTGCCTGTCAAAAAAAAAAAAAGTACATCAGACCATCACCTTCCACCTTGTTTATTCTTGGGTAAATTTCTTGATCGATTGCCAGCAGAGTATGGGATCCAGATTCTGCCGGCTTGATGCCGTGATCACTCTGGACTTTTCTCCATGGCCTTTCATTTTAATCTTTGCTTCTCTACGCTCCCAATTACTTCTAAGCAATTCCCAGCCTCCATCATTAGCCACTTGCCCGTCTGGCAAAACCTGCTCTGAAGAGTGGAAATGCTTTCAAGAATTGAGTCAGTAAACTTTTACTGAACATCCAACACATGCTATGGGGTCTCCTCAGGCACTGTGGGGTACAGGCCTACATCCTAGACATGAAAGAAATAAATAGGTCTGGCTCTGTTCCACTATCATCTTGTATAAAGTGAAAATAAAACACAGAAGGGCAAGCTCTATAATAGTCATGGATGCACTTTGTCTCGTGCAATGTTGGGTTGAAACATGTGACCTGGGCCAGTCCTATTCTCCCTCTCCTATTTCTCCTGTTTCTCTGTAAATGTTGGAACCATCATATCAAACTGGAATGTACTTTCCTGGCAGGAAGATCATCTGGCACACATATTTTAATCAATTCTCAAATAAGTAAATAAATAAATAAATGGGCTTGCCCCCAACGTCATATGTGGAGCAGACGGTGGGTGGTCATTCGGAGGCTGGACTCCAGGGTAGGAAACTCTCAGCTCACGCTTCTCAAAGTGCCAAGCAGCCAATTAACTAATTACACTCAGACATGCTTTCAGTCTCCATGGCAAGGCAATTTATCATTTCCAGATATAAACTGTATTCCACATAGAAAGTGCACACTGGCCACATATCAAGAACAAAAGACAAATTTAAAATACATCAACATCAAGGAATAATTTTGCCTTATGTCCTGATCACAAATCCTGACCTTACTATCCACACCCACTTTACAGGCTTAACAGTAATCTTTAATGTAGTTGAGAAAAGGCAAATGTTTTATATCTCCTGATGGAAAGCAAAGGGACATCCTGTTTTGCTTGCTGAAACTTGGCTGGTACACCCAGCTATAAAATGTTCACAGGCAGACTGTGTAGGAAGAACACCTGAATTCTGGGGGAAATGCATCATTCATCACTTTTTTATTTAAATATGCAGAAATATTTTTCCTGTCGTCTTATGCCTTTTTATAGGCTGTTAATGATGGAAGAACCGATCAAATTTAGGCAGCCTTTCACATTTAGAACGGATAAGAGGATGGCAACAAATGCTAAACATGTGCCGTTCACCACCAGCCAGGGCACAGCTTTTTATTACATTTTATAAACTTTCAGATTGACACTCAGTTGGAAGAGCTTTCTTGTTCACATGAGCATGCTTTATTTCCCACACTACTGCTACTAATAATAAATAGCAAATGCTTGGTCTAATTCTGTTACTCCTTGTGGAAAAGATTAACGTTCTTGCCATTTGTTTCATATTTGCTTCATATGACTCCTAAGGTCATCATACATAATTTCCCAAATACTCCTAGCTTAGGCACCTATTATGAAATGTAAGGGACTCATCAATATGGACTGCCTCTTCCACACTGGATGCTTTGTGAGTGCCAGGTGTGACACTTTTGGCCGCTCACATGGCCTCACAGTTCCCAAGTGAGCACCAAGATGCCTCAGTCTCCTGTAGCCAACTCACAGAAGCACTGCAACATATTTTAAATTTTAAAATGAAAACTAGACAACAGCCATGCAACATCACACAGACTACTGCTATTAAACTGATTGCACCTAAATGTTTAACAAACAGAATGATTTGGTATTTCTTATCAGCTAGAAATGCCATGAAAAAATTACTGAAACACCAAGGGTGTTAGTAACCCATACAATTTGGTGCCTCTAACATAGACTCATCTGTACAAACCCAAAATTCAAAGCATGAGTTTCCATATAGTGTCTGACACATTCTATGTGCATGGAAGCAAACTATGAAAAGTAAAGGAATCCGCATTTACATAGCGCTTAAGGAAACAAAATGACACAGAGCAGAGTCCCCACTGTCTCTTGAGATCTGTCCTGATTATTGCCTCCAACATCCTAAGAAGTTCCTCTTGCAAGAATGAATAAACAGCTCCCAGTTAGGAGGAACCATGGAGTGTGATGTGAGCTTTGTGTTCTCTACTGTTCAGCATTGGGACAGGAAGTGAAAATAGAAGTCAGATAACATTTAGTGCCTACATTCCATCTTTGTTTTCAAGAACTATTCCAGAAGACCTGGAAGAGTCCCTCTGAGATAACTTGTTCTTGAAAGAATTATTCCAGGACATGATGTCAACAGTTTAACACAGCATAATTCTCAGGGAAGCTCTCCAGAAAAGACCATGAAACTAGCATGAGGTATCACATTCCAGATAAAACTGTGATCTTGTAAGGAGCAAGAGATTTTCCGAGGGTGTGAAATTTGTGGAAGAAAATTTAATCCAGTGTATTGCAGACAGGTCTGTAACATCAGAAGCAATGGTGAGAAGGAAAAAAAGCTGGGCCACAGTGCTACAAGGGATCACTAATAGAAATGGGGAACCGAACCAGGGGTAATGAAAATGCTCTTAGTTTGACAAAGAAGGGTGGGGGCAAAAATACTTGAGAGCACAGGCATTCATAGACTTGATTACACTGAGATGAAGTTGTCATAGTGTTTGCTGGAGGAATGTTCTGTATCTTTTGCCTTACAAGGATTCTTACAAAATGGATGCAACTGGAAACCATTACACTTAGTGATATAAGCCAGTCCCAGAAATACAAATATCATATGTTTTCCTTGATCTGTGGTAAATAATAGAGCACAAAAACATCTCTAATGTGTATGAGTGAAATTGATATTTTGAGATTTGATTATTTTACAGCCCTTATCTCTACTGTTGGAGAACAATGTTTTTTTCTTCTTAATAATTGTTGAATTCTTTACTTAGTGGAATGATAACCTTATGATTATAAAATAAACTGAGAGCATGCCATTGTAAAAAATAAAGAAAGAATGAGAAAGGAAGGAGCAGGGAAAGTGAGAGCAGGCGGGAGGGAGAAGGGATGGGAAGTATCACTGTGCTCCTAAATCTGTATATATGAAATACATGAAATTTATTCATTTTATATAAATAAAATATGTAAAAAATGCACTATGAAAAAGAGCCATTCATTTCTTTGGAATTAGATCTACAGAATCTTTGCAAGAGAGAACAAATTGTGATTAACCTCAATCCAAATTATGTCGGTGGAGCTCTGTCCCAAAGATAAGAACTGGCTGATAACCTTCCACCAGCAAATTGAAAGGGAGATTCATGTTAGGGACTGGACATGAGACAGTGATCTCTCTGGGTCTTTGGTGAAACCTCTGAAGATATAACAGGCTCTGTGACTCTTTGTTCCTAGAACAACTTGTTAGAAACATCATTCTGCCCATGGCTGCCTATCTAAAACCAAACCAAAAATTTACTTCTACAACCTAGACCCCTTTATGAGCCTCCACATTCATATACTTCATTACCTATTTAATTATCTCTCCCTGGATATCTCAAAAATGTTTCAAACCTAACGTGTAAGCAGATTTCTTGATTCTAGGATCCCAAATTTGCTCATTTTCCAATCATTATAAATGGCACTGCCACCATTTTGGTTGCTCAAACCAAAAATGTATTCTTCTCATTACTTTAACCCCAAAAGCCTATCCACCTGAAAGATATTTTTTATTCTACTGCCCAAATCTCTCATATTCACTCTTCTTCTCTCTATATTATCTGCCACTAAGAAATATCTCTTACCTGGGTCAATAAAACACCCTTCAAACTCATGTCTCTTCTTTTACTCTTGTCCTCGTCCAACAATTTTCTACAAATAATCTTGAAGACATAGTTGATATTTTACCTCCCTACGCAAGCCACTCAATGGTCTCCAAATGCATTAGACCAAAACTGGGACTCCTTAGCCACATCTGACAGTCCTACTCATGTGTTCCTATTCTCTACAATGCCATATTTCTTTCTTTTCTTCAGACACTGAGCACTTCCTACCTTAAGGCTTCTGTAGTACTTGTGTTAACCTTTTAGTTACATTTGTCCTACTCTTCATGTCTGTATGCTTCTTGCCATTCAGGTCTCATTTTTAAAAACTTGACACTTGACAGAGTGATATGGGGAGGGGAGATGGATCCGCCATGCTCTGGTTCACTCTCCAAATAGCTGCAAAAGCTGGATGTGGAGGACGGAGCTGGGAACGCCATTCAGGTTTCCCACATGGGTGGCAGGAACTCAAATACTTGAGCCATCATGCTGGATAGGAAGCAGGACTTGAACTAGCACTCCAATTTGGGATGCTGGCATCTCTAGTGACAGCCTAACCAACTACGCCACAATGTCCACCCTTCTGGTCTCATTTTAAGTGTCACTTTTTTTTTTTTTTTTTTTTTTTTGACGGGAAGAGTTAAACAGTGAGAGAGACAGAGAGAGAAAGGTCTTGCTTTTTCCGTTGGTTCACCCTCCAGTGGCCGCCACGGCCAGTGCGTTGTGGCCAGTGTGCCGCGCCGATCTGAAGCCAGGAGCCAGGTACTTCTTCCTGGTCTCCCATGTGGGTCCAGGGCCCAAGCACCTGGGTCATCCTCCACTGCTTTCCAGGGCCACAGCAGAGAACTGGACTGGAAGAGGGGCAACCGGGACAGAACCCGGCACCCCAACCTGGACTAGAACCCGGGGTGCCGGCGCCACAGGCAGAGGATTAGCCTAGTGAGCTGTGGCGCTGGCTGAGTGTCACTTCTTTTGAGAATCCTTTTCTGTGCAAGCAATCACACATACCCTCTAATTACTATCGTCATCATAAAGCAATGACCACTACTTAAATATCATTTTATTTACTTGTGTATTTTTATCATGTGCCTTACTTCCACTGAAACACAAGCTCCAACAGTGTAATAATCTCTACCTCTTTTTAAAAGATTTTACTTATTTATTTGAGAGGGAGAGTTACTGACAGTGAGAGGGTCAGACAGAGAGAGAGGTCTTCCATCCGCTGGTTCACTCCCCAAATGGCCACAACAGCTGGAGCTAAGCTGATCTGATGCCAAGAGCCAGGAGCTTCTTCTGGATCTCGCACACAAGTGCAGGGGCCCAAATACTTGGACTATTTTCTACTGCTTTCCCAGGTAATAGCAGAGAGCTGGATTGGAAGAGGAGCAGCCAGGACTAGAACTGGCACCCATATAGGATGCCAGTGCCACAGGTAGAAGATTAACCTACTATGCCACAGCACCAGCCTCAAGAATCTCTCTTCTCACCCATACTGCATGATGGAGCACCCTGCCCTGCACATGGTAAATGCTCGGTATATATCCAATGAAAGCCCTTGAACTACTGAATGGGTAGCTCAAGCTACCTCTTCCTTTTTGTTGCTGATTATACACCACGTATGTCTTTTCTGATGATGACTTATGGAAACTATCACTAACTCTCACTTCTTTTCAGATTTTACAAACAAGAAAAACTAAATAATTGGAGACTAGGAAAGGAAATAGGAAATTGCACAAAAATTCAAGCATACAGTTTAAGTAGGTGGTTATATTATCATATTAAAAAAACTTATATATCTGGAAAATGAAGACAATATGCAGAAAAATTCCATTAAAATGTCATATTCACTTTTTAAGATATTGATTGATTTTATAAGAGAGGAAGAGTGAGAGAGATCTCAGTCCCTGGTTCACTCCCCAAATACCCTCAACAGCCTTGAGTGGGCTATACCAAAAAGAGAAGGCAGGAACTCAATTCAGGTCTCAAATACAGGTGGCAGGGACACAACTACATAGATCATCACCTGTTGCCTTCCAGGGTGCACATTAGCAGGAAGCTGGAATTGGGAGCAAAGACAGGATTCTAATCCAGGCACTCCAACATGGGATATGGGCGGTTCCAAGTGATATCTTAACTGTTACAATAATGCCTGCTTCAAACAAATGGTTTTCACAAATTTACTCAAAATTTTTCAAAACTAATTGCACATACCTTGACAAAATACATAGCCCTATTTATTATTTTTAGCTATATTTTAAAAGAGCAACACAATTAATGTGAACACATTTAAATAGATTCTATTATTTTCTCCTCCTCAGTAGGGGGTAAGTAGAAGCAGAGAATTGTGTGAAGTCAGATTAAACCCTTGTTGTTTCTTAGAAACCTTAAGAATGCTTATTGGTATGTTTATTATTCTGCTTGAATAAACTGTTACTTGATTTTTACAAAATTGCAGCTTAGCTATTACTAGAGTAAATACCTATGGGAAGTTAAAAATTAACATATGTCTTAAAAGCTTTTACAATCAATGTATTTCAAGTGTATAATGAGAGATTATGACATTTTTGGTTTTGTGTAAGATAAAAGAACTGCTTTTATAAATTATTAGAATGATTAACAAAAAAACCTCATACCAATGTTTAGTTTCAAAAGTCACAGGAAATCATAAATTCCTCCTTGCTTTTTTTGCCTACTTAAATTGATGATTTTCTAGCTGACTGATGCTTTACATTGAAATAACTAATTTTGTAATATTACCAATTATGATATAAAAATGTATTAAATGTTTTAATATTTTTCTTCTTGCTTCCCTCTCAGGGCAGACATGTATTCCCAGCTCTTTGAGTTTTCACAAGTAGGCATTTCCCTAAATACTTTCAATACCTTTCCCAATCCCTTACTGTTCCCTGGCATTTGGAATGAATTATCTGTTTAATGGGTGTCAATGTTTCTCAATTGAAGGAAGCTTATATTTGAAAAGATCTAAGAATGAGAGATTTGACTTTCTGCCCTCTACAGCACAGAGAAATAGAAAGCAATGATCTTGGGAAACTACAACTGCTATTTCCCATCAGTAGGCTGTACCAAAGTGTAAATTGAAGAGCAAATAGGAATATCATGCCCACTTATCTAGCAAACTTACTTACGTCTTCTAATATACTACAAATGTGATACAGATGGTATTTACATTGCTACCTATCTAACTCTTTTACCAACCTCTCAATTTGTTCTGAATCCTTGTAGGATAGAGGATTATTATTGATGGGATCCCATGAAAACCCATCAACCAGTTCATTGGTCAAGGAACATTTGAAAGAACTAAGGAGTGGAACTTAAGGAAGCAAAATAATGTTCAAAGTTTGAGGCTTGTCATGCACTGCAGCCAGGTTATGAGACTTTTTACCTTGGACTTGTGTAGGTGTAGATCATAAAAACTCTTGATCTTGGCTTTTGCAGCAGCTTATGTTGTTTCATGTAGTCAGTCATTAAAATGATGTGGTTTGCTTTTGAACTGACATGGTTTACAGGAAAGCTGTAGGGTTGGCTTCAGCAAACACTGGCCATGCATACACTGACTTCGGAGCATCCCTGCAGAGCATCATGACTTTGTCATACCAGTATCTGTGTACGGGCAGAGAAACAGACTTCGAGAAATTTAAACCCATTGGAATGGTTTTCTTATTCAGATAATGGTATTTTTCAGCCTAGACTGCTGGGCTAGGAGATTAGGAACTTTAATCTTCAGAGAGTGTGGTGTACTCTAATCAGCAGAAGACCCTGGTGACATTTAATTTTTAGGTGGTTGAGCTTCTAGTGTTTACTTAAATGCTTGTAGTTTCAGCTGTAGTATATAAAGTGCTTTGAAGCTGTTGCTTACAACTTCACATTAGGACAAGGAGCTTAACAAATTGGAAAATGCTGGCTTTTCCTGGCATGTATGATACAGGGCACACTCCCATGATAGAATCTGTGCAGATGGGCGAGAAGCACAATCACAGCCAAGATCTGCTTCTACCAAGCAGAAGCTGCTGGAGCTGCACACCAGGAAGAACACTGGGGTGGGAGTTTAGAGGAATTGCTGGAGATTGAGTGTGGACTAGAATGGAAGTGAGCCATTCTGGGCACTTAAGAAATTCCTCACATCATTATGGCATCTAGCTGCAGGAACCACAGATTTTCAGAATGAAAGTCTAAACAGACCACTTCGTGTTTTTGGCAACAGAGAGAAAAAGTAGCCATTCTCCATTAAAAAAAGAGAGAGAGAGAGAGAGAGGCTGGCATCGCGGCTCACTAGGCTAATCCTCCGCCTTGCGGCGCCAGCACACCGGGTTCTAGTCCCGGTCGGGGCGCCAGATTCTGTCCTGGTTGCCCCTCTTCCAGGCAGCTCTCTGCTGTGGCCCGGGAGTGCAGTGGAGGATGGCCCAAGTGCTTGGGCCCTGCACCCCATGGGAGACCAGGAGAAGCACCTGGCTCCTGCCATCGGATTAGCGCAGTGCGCCGGCCACAGCTTACCAGCCGCAGCGGCCATTGGAGGGTGAACCAACGGCAAAAGGAAGACCTTTCTCTCTGTCTCTCTCTCTCTCTCACTGTCCACGCTGCCTGTCAAAGAGAGAGAGAGAGAGAGAGAGAGAATTTTTCTTTAAAAAAAAAAAAGTCCTACTATCTTAACCATACCTTTTATTTTCTGTCTTAAATGCTGTGACCCACAGGGGTCTTGCTAATCTTAGATGTACTGCCCTAACAGGGTTATCCAGTTAGTGGAGATAGTTAATAAATCATTGAAAGTGCACTTTTCACATGTAAACCAACCAATGCAGAGTCCACACCTCTGCCACCTCCTTTATCAAGTTCTCCAGACATGAGACCCTAAGGTATGAGACATCTAGAGACAGCCTTGATGCCCCAGAACGACCTGAAATTATTCACATTAGCCAATCCTAACCTTTTTTACCCTGCCTCACCTGTTCCCTCAGAAGCCATAATGAAGACCAGCTCTTCCCTCTCCTTCTACTTCATAAAGGACCCAGATGTTAGCTCCTGTGAGCCTCCCCTGCATCTTTTCCTGGGCACTGGGAGGATTCAATCACAATTGTTTTCTGATATGTTAGACTAAATATGCTTCAAAATTTTTATTAGTATAGTATATTTAAGAATACCTGAATGGGGAAAAAATATCAGTCACATCCCGCCTACTTGGAGGAACACTTACCCTAAGGTAGCTTTGCTGTCTCAAACGGGTGAGTGAGTGGAAGACAGAAGTCAAGAAATAATTGCAAAGGTCACAGCCAAAGAAACAGGCCAACTAAAAGATTAATACTTAGTTATAATTTAATAAAACACTAGCAAGTCAGAAAATTTAATGAAGAAGAAAGTCATGATTTCAGAGAGGAGACTAAAATAACTCATTCCATAGAAGCCTGGATTCAGGAATATATTAAAATCATCACATATTTAAACCTTAGTGAGAATTACTGGGTATCTTCCTTTTGAAGGTAGAGAAAAATTGATAAATTTGTTATAGAATCTGTCAAAATTCAGATCTGGGACAACAGGTAAAATTTCCAGTGATTTCCAGGTAAATGTCAAGATTTTGTGTCAGTTATAGGCAGAGACATAAGACACAGGTATCATCTTTGCTTGAGAGTTTATGCCCAAGGAATGTAGAGTGACGAGGAAGCACCAGAGAGATGAGGCAAGGACATGTTATGACAGCCTTGTAGTAGATATTGTTCTGGAGGAACATGGGTATCCTGGGCAATCAGCTACTGAGGTGAAGATAAACACAGATTTGTTTGGCATGCCTGGCACTGACTAGTTCACATTAGGATGAAATAAAGGAGCATGCGTTAGAAAGACAATGAGTGGAGATTCAAAGATGGTGGAATAGTGAATGACTTACTACACTAGGCTAGGGATAAGTAGTAAAAAAAAAAAGTGCAATAAATGCACTCTCAAGGGAGAACTAGAGAGAAAACCGCAGAGGAAATTCTGCAGAAGGAAGACAAATGTCATGGACCTGTGTGGAAGGTGCAGACGTGCAATGAGAACATGGATACAACATGTGACTGCAGCAATCAGAGCAGGGGACAGCTTGAAGACAGAGGAGAGACCAGACTGCAGCAATCCGTGGTGATATAGCTGAAGGGAGAGCATGGTGTGAGATGGGCCTGGAGCCCTAGGGGCTAGCTGATACATGCGAACACAGTGGAAATATAAGGGGTTCATTTCTGGCTGGCGCCGTGGCTCACTAGGCTAATCCTCCGCCTGCAGCACCGGCACACCAGGTTCTAGTCCCGGTTGGGGCGCCGGATTCTGTCCCGGTTGCTCTTCTTCCAGTCCAGCTCTCTGCTGTGGCCTGGGAGTGCAGTGGAGGATGGCCCAAGTGCTTGGGCCCTACACCCACATGGGAGACCAGGAGGAAGCACCTGGCTCCTGGCTTCGGATCAGCGCAGCGCGCCAGCCATAGCGGCCATTTCGGGGGTGAACCATCGGAAAGAAGACCTTGCTCTCTGTCTGCCTCTCTCACTGTCTAACTCTGCCTGTCAAAAAAGGGGGCTCATTTCTGTCACCACATCTTCCCAACAACAGCACCCCATGCCCAGCTGACAGAGAGAAGATGCCATTTTGGGCTTGATCTGCAGCTGCTGAAGCCCTTGTGTGCATGTACAGCAACTGGCTAAGACAGGATGCTTTGTTCTCAGCAATACTGATGGCAGTGGTAGGGAGAAGGTAGCATTCAGCCAGTGGCTCACGTGTGTGCCTGTGATCCAGAGATTCTAGCAGAGGGAAAAATCCATAGACCCCCCCGACTTTGAGCCTGGCTAGGAGGATGGACAGGGAGCTGGGCACCCATGTAGCATGATGAGGCACCCCCAGCCTCCCAACATACTACAGGCTCTGGGACTCAAGCCACTAGGCAAAATCCCTATGCACAGCTAGCTCAGGAAATGTCTGCTTCTCTGTGGACTGGACAGGCTGGTGGGACAGAGTGGACCATCTGCACTCAGTGACAGTGGGATCCTTGTGTGCTGAGACTATGTAGTTGCAAAAGAGGGTGCAGCGTATCACTGGGTTTCTGGGCAATCACTGGGTGGAGCCCCACATCCTCAGAACTCCCAGGCTGTCTAGGATGGGTCATTGCAGTGGGATCTGTGCTCAGAGTGAGGGCTGTGCAGATCATTTGTGCAGTTCATATGGCAGTGCAGATGAGTATTGCACTCACTGGGGGCAAACACCCAGGCACTGCTCACCTTGCCGTGATCAGACCAACTGAGGTGACCAATCCCGCTTTCTGTTACCAAGAGATCTACCATGCCCAATTTGGGTATTACCTTGTATACTCACCCCACCCCGCTGCACCGACCAGAGTTCCCTGGAACACACCTCTTGGTATTCACTTAAAGGACAGACATTCCAGTAAGCCACAGATGTTTTGTTCAAAGATAAAGGTCATCAGAGGATAAAACCAACAAGTATCTGCACAAATACCTAAAAATAAAGGCAGAAACAAAAGAAACGAGAATAGGAAGACATCACGACCCTCTCCCAAAAGGAACACAAAACATTTCAATTTTATAATGTGATGATGAAGAGGTTGATGAAATGCTGGATATGAATTCAAATGATTAATCATAGGATTACTCAAAAGTAATCAAAAGCAAATCCATAAAAAAGAAGTCCATATATGACATGAATGAAAATTTTCTGAAGAAAATGAGATTTAAAAGAAAAATCAAACTGAAATATTAGATATGAAGAATTCAATATTTCAAATAAAAATGAGGTGGAAAGCTTTAAAACAAATTTGGTGAAGCAGAAGAAAGAATATTTGAACTAGAAGCCAAATCTTTTTATATTTTTTAGTCAGAGCAAACAAAACAGAAGAAATTAGAAAAAATTAAAAACAGTCTTGGAGATTTATGCGATATTATTTAATGAACCAACATATGGATCTTAGGAGTTCCTGAAGCTGTGGAGAGAGAGAGAATAGCCTAGAAGGCCTATTTAGTGAAATAATTACAGGAAGCATCCCCAATATGCAGAAAGAAAGGGACGTCCAAGAACAAGAAGCACATAGAATTCCTAATAGACATGACAGTAAAAGATCTTCACCATGACACATTCTGGTCAAACTTTAAGTAGTAAAATATAAATAATAAATTCTAAAAATTCTTACGAGAGAAATGCCAGAATACTTTCAGAGGATCTCCAATTAGACTCACAGCTGACTTCTAACCAGAAACTCTACAGGCTAGAAGGGATAAGGTGACATAGTCCAATTCTTAAGAGAAAGAAACTGTCAACCCAGAATACTATACCCAACCAAGCTCTCATTTGTGAATAAGGTGAAATATAGACCTTCCATAATAAACAGAAATTGAAAGCATTCATCATCACTTATTCAGCCTTACAAAAGATGCTTAAGGATATGCTACACAAGGAAACACATAGGACAGCCATCATTATGAAATAATGTGAAAGCAGAAAATCTTCCAATAAAAGTACAAAGAAATCCGAAGTAGACAATAGAAATATTTATAGAAAAGTGGCAGGGCCAAGTCACTACTTATCAATAGTAACATTGAACGTAAATGGCATCAACTCTCCAGTTTAGATACACACTGGCTGAGTGGATTAAAAAACAAGACCCATCTATTTGCTGCCTACAAGAAATCATACAAAGATACACTCAAACGGAAAATGAAAAGATGGAAAAAGATATTCCATTCTAATGGAAAGCAAAAACAAGTAGGTGTAACCATCCTAATATCAGACAAAATAGATTTTAACACAAAAAAAGTTAAAAGAGATGAAGAAGGGCACTGTGTAATGATTAATGGATTAATTCAACAGGAAGATGTGACTATAATAAATGTATATGCACCCAATTATAGGACACTTGGATAGGTAAAAGAAATTTTAATGGATTAAAGGGAGACATAGACACCAATACAATAGTAATGAGGGACTTCAACAACCCACTATAAACAATGGATATATCAACTAGACAGAAAATCAACAAAGATGGCCAGAGCTATTGGGAAAAAAAAATGTCAAAGGGATACAAACTGGAAAGGAGGAAATCAAACTATCCCTATTTGCAGATGACATGATTCTATATTTAGGGGATCAAAAAGACTCTGCTGAGAGACAATTTAAACTCATAAAAGAGCTTAGTAAAGTGGCAGGATACAAAAGTAACACACAAAAATAAATAACCAGGGCTCACACTGTGGCATATTGGGTAAACCCACCACCTGAAGTGCCAGCATCACATATAGGCATCAGTTCGAGTTCCTGCTGCTCCACTCTGATCCATCTCTCTGCTATGTCCTGGGGAAAGAGTAGATGGCCAAAGTCCTTGGGCCCCTACATCCATGTGGGAGACTCAGAAGAAACTCCTGGCTCCTGGCTTCAGAATGACCCAGCTCTAGCCATTGCAGCCATCTGGGAAGTAAATCAGCAAATGGAAGCCTCTCTCTCTCTTTCTCCCCCCCCTCCCACCAACCTCTCTGTAACTCTGCCTTTCCAATAAAATAAATAATTCTTTAAAAAAACAATAGCCTTTTTATACACAAATAATGCCATGGCTGAGAGAAAACTTTTAAGATCAATAACATTCACAATAGCTATGTAAGAATTAAATTCCTTAGAATAAATTTCACCAAGGATGTCAAAAATGTCTACAATGAAAATTACAAAGCATTAAACAAAGACATTAGAAATGGAAAAGTCTTCCATGTTCATGGATAGGAAAAATCAATATCATAAAATGTTCATATTACTGAAAGCAATTTACAGATTCCATGAGATCCCAATTAAAATACCAACAACTTCTCAGATCTAGAAAAAGTGATGCTAAAATTCATATGGAAACACAAAAGACCCCAAATAGCTAATACAACCGTATATAGCAAATACAAAGCCTGAGTCATCAAAATACCAGATTTCAAGACATGCTATAGGGCAGTTAAAATCAAAACATCCTTGCCCTGAAACAAAAATAGACATGCAAACTAATGGAACAGAGTATACTAGCCAATGATCAATCTACAATCCACAACCAACTTTGCTTTGACAAGCTAAAATCAATCCCTAGAGCAAGGACAGTCTCTTCAAAAACTAGTGCTGGAAAAACTGGACATCCAGATGCAGAAGTGTGCAACTTGATCCCTACCATACACACTACACAAAAATCCATCAAAAAGATCAAAGGCCTACATCTATGACTTGACAGCATCAAATTAATAGAAAACATTGAGGAAAGTCTACAACACATTGGCATAGGCAAAGACTTCTTGGAAAAGATCCCAGAAGCACAGAAAATCAAAGTCAAAATTGACAAATAGGATTACATTAAGATGAGAAGCTTCTGTACTGCAAAAGAAACACTCAGCAAAGTGAAAAGGCAGAATGAAAGAAAACTACCCAACTGATACAGGGTTAACATCCAGAATCTATAAAGAGCTCAAGAAATTCAACAACAGCAACAAAATCCATTATGGTTTGGATTTGCATTTCCCTGATAGCTAGTGATCCTGAGCATGTTTTTATGTGTCTGTTGGCCATTTGAATTTTATCTTTTGAAAAATGCCTGTTCAAGAACTTTTCCCATTTCTTAACTGGAATGTTTGTTTTGTTGTTGAGTTTCCTGAGTTCTTTATAGATTCTAGATATTAGTCCATATCATATACATTTTATAATTTGTTTTTTTAGGTTTTTATCATGAAAGGATGTTGTATTTTATCAAATATTTACTCTGATTCTATTGATATTATCATTAACATATAATCATCTAACATTTCAGCTTGATTTCTCTTCAAAATCTCTATCCCATGGGAAAAATTTTCATCTGTGTTATTTATGGAGTTTTTTTATCTCACGAATTTGCTTCTCGTTGCTTCTGAGTAATCCTATGATCATTCTTTTGAATTGATTTTCAGCCATTTCATCAATCTGTTCATCTTTTTAAAGACTTATTTATTTTTTTGAAAGAGTTACAGAGAGGGAGAGACAAAGAGAGAAAGAGATTTTCTATCCTCTCGTTCAATCCCCAAGTGACTACCACAGCCAGGGCGGGGCAAAGGTGAAGCCAGGAGCCAGGAGCTTTATCTCTCTCCCATGTGCGTCCAGGGTCCCAAGTACTTTGGCCATCTCCTACTATGTCCATGCTCACTGCTCTATGTCTGTTCCATGATGCTCCATGGTGTACCACTGCAAATCTGTATCCAGCTCTACCTTGAGAATATACTGCCTCCACTTTACTTCTGTTATCTTCCCCAAGTCAAGATCAGTATTTCTTTTCCCTATTCACTCTACTTGTAATCCACGTTCAAGGTCCTTAACCCTGAAGCACATGAGAATTTTACATTAAATCCTACAGTTGTTGTTTTTTGTTTTGTTTTGTTTTTGTTTTTGTTTTTGTTTTTTTGACAGGCAGAGTGGACAGTGAGAGAGAGAGACAGAGAGAAAGGTCTTCCTTTTGCCGTTGGTTTACCCTCCCATGGCCACCGCAGCCAGCGCGCTGCGGCCGGTGCAATGCGCTGATCTGAAGCCAGGAGCTAGGTGCTTCTCCTGGTCTCCCATGTGGGTGCAGGGCCCAAGGACTTGGGCCATCCTCCACTGCACTCCCGGGCCATAGCAGAGAGCTGGCCTGTAAGAGGGGCAACCGGGACAGAATCCGGCACCCTGACAGGGACTAGAACCTGGTGTGCCAGTGCCACATGCAGAGGATTAGCCTATTGAGCCACGGCCGGCCAAGTCCTACATTTTTGAGGCCCTGAAAGAATATCAGACTGAAAACCTAAAGGATTCCAATTTTGAAAACTTATGATTAAGTCTCAGCAAAATATAAAATGTGTGAGATATTAGTTTCTTTGAAATTTAAGCTTTCAATTCATATGAGCTGAGAAGAGTTGATTTTGAGTTGCACATTATTTAGGCACAGGACTTTTAACTGCAAAGGGATTTAGTCTTTGTTATTTTTCCCCTGGAATATGAGAATAAAGGGATTTGTACAAAACCTGGAATATCATCAGATTGTTGGATTTTATTTTCACTTTTAATCTTGAGTATAGTACTTCAATGTGTTTTCTTCGATGATAGGGCTGGATATAAACTGGTCTTCGGTCACAACAGTGTCTTGGAATTAATGCAATTGTGTACCGTTTTGGTCTACGTTAGAACTTTTTTGGTACAAGTCCAAAATAGCCACTAGTGGACCCAAGGGATTCTAAAATGGAAAAATTGTTGGTACTAGGCATTATCAAGGTAAAAGTAGATCTGCACTCACAGCTCACTACCCTTTGCTGACTGATGTGTCTGGAAGGAACTAAATACGTAAGCCCCCATCATCTCCTCCACTTCTTTGGCACTCATCTCCTAATGAAAATTCTGATCTCTCTGTGAGTTAAGCTTTGCATGACAAGGTTGGTTACCGTCTAAACTGCCAAGATTTAAATCTGCAAATATAATTATAGGGTACATATTAACAGTGACATTTCCATCTAACCCAAAATCATACCTTTTATTATAAACCTTGTAATAATATTAGTATTTTGGTTTCAGTTTGAATACTGTGACTCTCAATTGGCTCTAAACTCAGGGAATAGCATTGCTATTTATTTCCTGGAATCCACAATACAACACATCCTTTACCCTTTTCTGAAGATTCAAGGAAAACAATTTTGTTACACTGATCAGCTATTAATTATTTTTTCCAGAAGTAACAGAAAATCCAGCCTGATAGTTTAAATGAATAAGGGTTTATTTTTCTTGTTCAAATAATAATAAAGAGGTATGTGACTATTGACAATGTTTGATTATCTCAAAATTATCAGGGATGAAATATCAGGGATTCACATTTATGTTTGCTGAGGGATCACAAGATGTCACTCAAACTCCCATGACCACAATGACATGCAGAGCATAAAAATGGAAAAAGGGCAGATATGTCAGCTAATTCTATGTCTGTTACCAAGAATGCAAAAAAAAAAAAAATCTTTCAAGTAATGTTCCCGCAGATTTGTGCTTCATTGCCCTAGACTTATGACACATGGTCACTGCCCACTGGAAGGAAGGCTAGGGCAATAAGTAGCTAGCTATTTTAGCATTTTGGTGCAACATGACAGTGGAATAGGAGTTAATAATGTCCAGTGACACACCAACCAGTAATGTCACATGTATGAAGGGCATTGATACTTTCAGGGACTTTTGAATTGGTAGCATTTTTAAACCTTCATTTTTGGTGAGGATTTATCATAGATGGTGGTTTTTCCCTGATTCATTGTTTTTCTTTTGTCTGTATTTTTCATCTGTTTTTAATCTACTGCCTTACTTTCAATAACTATAAAGTTTTTTCACAACTCTTTTATGAAAAAAACTCATGAACTTTATGATGGCTTTTCCTCATTTTCAGTGTATTCTTTTTCTTTTTGGTCTGATTTCATATTTGTCCACTGTCATTAATGTTACAGGATTTCTAACTTACAATATATAAAAATATTACTTTTTAAAAAACCAAATTCCCATTTTTTTCATTTGTTTGATCATATTTTGAGTTTTTCTAAATAAATCATAATATTTGGATTATTTAAATTGCAATAACATTTGATGGAGGTTTTTAAAAATGTAATTTCTATCTTTCCTTTGTGGTGCCCTATTTGTAATGTTGTCGTCACCACTTTCTTTTTTCTCATGTCTTGAAACTCAAAAGGTAGAGGCAGGTGTATTACCCATAAATTTAATTCAAATATTTAGCCAATTTTGAACTTCATCAAAATGACATGGGTTTCACAATAGATTTAATTTCTACATTTCACAAAAATTTAAAAGCATATCCATTACGATATTTTCTCTTTCAACTTTTAATTACTTTATTAATCACTATATTATGTAATGTTTGTTGATTTTGCAGAGATTTTTCTAAAAATGACTTCCTCTGGATTAGCGTTGGCAAAAATGATTAGATCTGAGTGGATTTGTTTACAGTAGTAACAGTCAAAAGTGTAACTTCACTTTTTGTAAGCTTCCTGTTTTTGTTCAGTTAAAAAATTATGACATTATCTATGGAATTTTCCAAGAATTGCATATAAAAAGGGTTTAACAGCCTTTCTGGAAAAAAAGCATTAAAAGCACTTTTAAAATAAAATAAAAGTAAGTAAATCTAGTATAAGTAAAAAGGGCTGCTTTTCATAAGTGCATTTTCACTTAACCACTAATCTTCACGTTTTCCACATGTTCCCTCCACATGGATCACAAAACAGAAAATCAGCAAATCCATTACAAACAAATCTGGGCAAAAAATGCCATACGTCACTTTTGCGCAAGCTTATTGCCAGAGTAATTAGTGCAGAATCTGCCTCTCATTACGGAACAAGACAGTCCTTTTGCTTTGTGTGTGCACCAACTGCATCCCACCGCCAGGCTAGACAAGCAAGCAGAACGTTGCTGGCAGTGACGCCTAGGCATTTGCTGTCTCAACTTGCTTTTGGAACCAGTGCTGCCAGACCACTGCTAACATTGGTTGGCATTCACACTTCATTTGAGTGGGTTTGTATTTGGACAAGGTCTTCATTTTCACCTTTCTTGCTACTTCCTAAGGAAAATGAGCAATTCGGTAAGGCTGATGTGCATTTCAATTATAGGACTGTTCCATGACCCCCTATCTTAATCAAAGATAGGAGTGCATATTTAAAGTATGGTAGACAGAAAAGTTTTATATTCAATTCCTGCATGTTTCAATATATATTCCTTCTGTTTTTTTTTCTTTCTTTCTTTACTTCACGTAGGAGCTGTGTGAATGCTAACTGATAGCATTAGACACGCCAATTCATCATTTATCTGTAGAACCAGAACAAATTTAAACTGGAGGAAATGTCTACACATCAGCTTTGGAGAAATTTGTACCAAATTAAAAGAGACCCCTGAGGATGAGGCATCAACATACCTTTCCCCTATATGACTCTTTCTGCTGGGATGTAACAGGACCTGGGAATGGTCAAGTACATTTTAGAAATGTTACTCATTACTCAATTAACTTCAAAGCCAGGAAGCATCTTTCAAATAATAACCTAAGAGTGTGACTGATGCCTTTTCTTTTTTAGAAACTAAAATTCATATACATTATGCCAGACAGGATCGCATGTTGAATACACTTAGACAAATCTTGGGCAATATATAGAACACACACAGATACAAGGGGGCTTCAAAATCTTCATGGAACATTGAATTGAAAGATAAGCACATTTTAATGCAATAAACAATTTGAAGCCTATGCTTATTTTGAAAAAGACTATTCATTTTTTCATGAATCTTTAGAAGACTCCTCATATAATGGATTTTGAAGTTTTTATCACCAAAATCAATTTATTTTTTAATACTATTTCCCTGTTTTTGAAGTATATGTCTATTTGTATGTATATTTATATACTTTTAAAGAACAACTTATTTTTTTTTGAAAGACAGAGTGACAGAAGAGGAGATAGAAAAGAGGAGAAAATTTTTCATGTTCTGTTTCACTCCTTAAATGCCCACAATGGCCAGGTATGGGTTAGGTGCAAACCGGGAACCTGGGACTCCATCCAGGTGCTCACCTGGGTGGCAGGAATCCAAGTACTTGAGACATCACATGCTGCCTTCCCAGGTACATTAGCAGGAAACTGGATTAAAAATGGTATAGCCAGAACTCAAACCACATTTTGATATGGAATGTGGGAATCCGAAGAGGCAGTTTAATTTGCTGTGCCACAATACTGTACCAGTGTTTCAAAGAAAGAACCTGTCAGAATGGGTGGCAAAGAAAATGAATTCTCCAGATCGGCTAACTGGCACAAACCACCTAGACACTTATTCAGTTCTGCACTTTATTTCTATAGTGCTCATCTCCAACATTATGATCAAAATAATAGGAACAAACAATAGATTATATCAATTGTGAAAAGCAGGTCTTGTGATTACAGCCAGGACAGATTCAACCTCAGATCTCAAGGCCTCTCAACAGTGTCTTCCTTCCACTCGGGAATTTTTTTTTCTTTTTATCCACTCTCAGCTTCTTTGCTGACAGGTGAGCCTCAGATCACCCCCTCAAGTTTTGGCTCAAATATCAAATGTGCTGCTTCTTTGACTCTGTGTCTATTCACTCATCTTTAAAAGTGAATGTATTAAAAATACATATGCACTGAGTCCATAAGTGGCTATATAGACTGGGGTTAAAAAAATTGTCCTAAGGAGCAGGTAACTCCCCCTGTGTTCTTCCCAGGACGCTTTGGATATTCTTGTCTCATAGACATTTTCATTTGTGATGAAATATAGTTTTATCCTCATGTCTACTTTCCTCCAGATCTGCACTGTCCAAATGGTGGCCCCTAGCTACATGTAGCTATTCACCTCTTGACAGCCAATCTAAATTTAAATGTCCTGTAACTGTAATACATACAGCAAGTTTTAAAGACTTGGAATGCAAACATAGAATACATAATAATGCATTAATAATATCTTATATTCTAATAAAATGATAACATAAAATAAAAAAATTATTAAAGTTGATCTCATCTGTTTCCATTTTTAATGTGACTGTTAGAAAATTTAAAACTACAACTGTGGCTAGTGTTCTATTTCTAATTGACAGAGCTACCCTAGACTGTCAACATCCTAATAATAAAGATCATGTTTGGCTCATATCAGATTGCCTGAGTTCCAATGCCAGGCCTGCTCCTGATTCTAGCTTCCTGGGAGTCAGGAGATGAAAGCTCAAGTACTTGAGTCCCTGCCACACATGAGAGAGACCTGATTTAAGTTTTGTTGTCTTCAGCATAGTCCAGCACCAGCTATTATTGTCATCTGGGGAGTGAACCAGTGAACTGAGGATCTCTCTCTCTCTTTCTCTCTATCTCTCTCTTTCTCTCTCTCCCTCTGCCTCTCTGTAACTCTTCCTTTCAAATAAATAAATATTTAAAAAATAAATCAGCTAGATAAGATTATTAGTACATTATCAGATGAAGTTAAACAAATTATGTATTAATGTATCATTATGTTTGTTCTTCCTGTCAACTTCAAGGTACGCTTTAAAATATCTTTAAATATCCTTTAAAATTTCAATTAACTCTCAGAATGCTAGGATTTTGTACATTCCATGTTGAGGGAATTGTTAGTCCTGACTGGACATTGAGAGTCATTAAACTCTGTTGAGGGATGAAGTGAAATGGTCATAACACCTAGAACCTGCAAATGTTCGAAGATACAATAGGTTTGGCACCTCTTTTTTTTTTTTTTTTTTTTTTTTTTGAGTGAGCACTAAACCCAATGATGATTGTTCACATAAGAGACTCCAATTTAATCCCATCAAGGTGGCATGTACCAATGCCATCTCACTAGTCCAAGTGATCAATTTCAGTTCGCAATTGATCATAATGAAAGGACTAAGAGTCAAAGGGAGCACATAAACAAGTCTAGTACCTGCTAACACTAACCGATAGAATAAATAAAGGGGAGAGTGATCCAATATGGGAAGTGAGATACTCAGCAGACTCATAGAATGGCAGATGCCCTAAATAGCACTCTGGCCTCAGAATCAGCCCTAAAGGCATTCAGATCTGGCTGAAAAGCCCATGAGAGTATTTCAGGCATGGAAAGCCAAGACACTCTGGCAAAAGATCTCTGTGAGTGAGATCTCAGTGGAAAGAACAGGTCTTCAAAGAAGGAGGTACCTTTCTCTGAAGGGAGGAGAGAACCTCCACTTTGACTATGACCTTGTCTAAACAAGATAAGAGTCGGAGAACTCAAGGGGCTTCCATAGCCTTGGAAACTCATGACTGGAGCATAGGGAGATTACTGATGCCATAGACAGGAGTGTCAATTGGTAAAGTCAACAACAGGAGTCACTGTGCACTTACTCCTCATGTAGGATCTCTGTCCTTAATGTGCTGTGCATTGAGATTTAATGCTATAACGAGTACTCAAATAATATATTTCACTTTGTGTTTCTATGGGGGTGCAAACTGTTGAAATCTTTACTTAATGCATACTAAACTGATCCTCTGTAAAAAAAAAAAAAAAAAAAAAAAAAAAAAAAAAAAAGAAAAGAAAAGAAAAGAAACTATCAACTCCCAACTTGACTCTCACTGGGATTAAACATGACAATAGGTCTGATCTGATTTCATCATCATTAAAAAAAATCATCTATTATTTTTCACTTTATGTTTCTGTGTGGGAGCAAACTGTTGAAATCCTTACTTAATGTATACTAAGCTGATCTTCTGTATATTAAGATAATCGAAAATGAATCTTGACGTGAATGGAAGGGGAGAGGGAGTGGGAAAGGGGAGGGTTGTGGGTGGGAGGGACGGTATGGGGGGGAAGCCATAGTAATCCATTATTCGTACTTTGGAAACGTATATTCATTAAATAAAAGTTAAAAAAAAAAAAAAAAAGACACACACGAGAGAGACATGGAGAGGAGAGGAAGAAGTCATGTGAAGACATAGAAACTGGAGTGACTGCACCTAAAAGCCAAGGAATGCCTGGACACTGAAAGAGAAAGGATTTTCTGCTGGAACCTTCAGAGGCAACACGGCCCTGCTCACACACTTAATTTCAGACTCTGATCTCCAGCAATGCTAAGAGAGTAAATTTTGTTGTTTAGGCCACTGAGTGTATTGTAATTTATTACAGCAACCAACATACACTAATAAAGCATACTCTCTAATGTACAGATTCCCACACTCTTTAGCGTAATAAATCCTTAAGGGACTCCATATCAATTCCTTTTTACGGTTTAGGACTAGCTCAGGGGTAGGGAACGGGGAAGGGACATCCAAATTGATTCACGATTATTTCCACTCATATAACATGTAATATCTTGATCTTGAAAAGGTAAGTTAAAATACAGTATATTTTGTCTTGCCTAGCCTGAACAATATCAATAAGAAAGGGAAAACACAGCATGAAGAATTTTTATTTCTTCAAATATAATGTCCTCAGTTTTGAGGAAATTTTTGTCCAAATAATTCCAGCGAGGTAGTTTAATTGTATTTTACACAAAATGTATACTGATTGGACCCTTATTTTTGTTTTATTTTTTCAGGTCTAAATCTCTTATTAGCTATTGACAAAATAAGCTACTGATGAATTTTCATTTGGCAAGTATGGATTTGGAAATCCAATATTTATCTTGAAATCACTCAGAGTTCTAAATTTTGTTACATCATCATTGTAAATTAAACCACAAACCAACACTGCACAAAACTCAATACCAAATCTAAAGAAATTTTACATTCAAATAACATTGATATTTTACATAAGAAATAAGCATGAAACAACACTGAAATAGGTATCCCACTTGTAAAATAAACAAGAGGAAAAACTCATCAGTTATTTTTCCATACACTTGTTTTTAGTCACCTACACATAGTTTGGGCTATAATTAAGCACAAATGAAAGATAGATGATTAGTGAAGGAAGGGGAAATAAATAAAACTCTGAGTGAGAATTTTCTGACAAATGTGCCTTGCCAGTTAATTTCCACGTCCAGAGCTGAGCAACATCTGCATCGCTTGCATTTCCTTTCATTACCCGGACACCAATCACTTGCTCATTTATCATTCCTGTACATATGGTATTATTGAAATGCGATGATTCATCGCTTTCCATTGATCAAATAACATCCAGTATTACCATCCAAGTGCTTTGCATCTAGAGGTGACTAAGTGACTAAAAACCTGGGAGGCTTCCTTTTAATAACACAGTCAGGAAAAGATTTGTTAAACTTGATTTTTTATCATTTTTCCCATTAGCATGGGGACCATGCGCTCTCCGCTGGCTCCATGCGCCTTCATGCCACTCTCCCTCCATGCTCACTCATTCCACATGCTTTCATGTGTAAATGGACAAAAATTGCTGTCAATTGAGAACATTTGGGAACCATTTTCCTTTCCTTTCCATAAGTAAAAGTATAAAAAGAACTAGGAGCAAATTAAGGAGACCCTTTAGTATATCTGTTTGGTAATCAGTCCTCAGGAACATGCCATTTGATAAGAGAACAGATCAGAATTGTAAATCAGAAGTTAAACTACCATCCCCCAGAAAGTGACTGTGTGTGTGTGTGTGTGTGTGTATGTGAGTTGAATGAAAATATCATCTATATATGAGTCATTTTTGCAACCCTCTCAGAGCTTAGCATTGTGTCAGAAACTCTGCTGATTGTGATAAACATGTGGTTTTTCCTTTCCCAAGTTTCAAATTGATGGGTTAGCCCTACTAACAGTTGATAGGACCACTATGGCTTCTGAACTTAATTCTGAGCAAACAGCTGATGTCAGCTGTCCCCCACATGCCCCATCACTGGCCAGTACAGCTTAGGGTAAAACTGAATTAAATGACATAATGTGGGTAGCTCTGTGAGGACATGGTCTCTTCTATATTTATCCTAAAAAATCTCTTATGACGCATGTAAGATTCTATGTACCTACCTACCTAGCTAGCTATCATCTATGCATCTCCTCTCTCCCTTCTTATTTTTCTCTCTTTCGTTGGTGGGAAGAAAATGGAAAATTGACATTTATAGAGCACCTAGTATGTGCTAGGTAACTCGGCACTAGATGCTCTTCCTCACTTGAACTCAAAGTGACAACACAGTCCTTGGAAAAATCAGAACTCAGCCCTCTAGTAATATCTTAGTCATTCTCTATACTGCGTTGGAAACCCGCCCTTATAGCTAAAAAAGGTTACTTCCACAAGATTCTATGTCCTGAATCTGTCCCATACATCCTTGGATCCTTGTATCCCACCCACACATATTTACATAATGAAAGCCTAATCCCTAATGTGGTGATACTAGGAGGGAGAACTTTCGAGATATGATTAGGTCAAAAAGGGTGGAGCTCTCATCAATGGAACTAGTTCCTTTATAAAGAACAGCCCCCAGGACGGGCATTGTGGCATATCATCCTATATTGGAATGCTGATTTTAAACCCAGTTACTCCATGTCTGATCCAGCTTCCTTCTAATGTATCCTTGGAGGCCGTGGATCATGGCTTAAGTGCTTGGGCAACTGCCACTCAAGTGGAAGACCTGGATGGACTTCCAGGCTCCTGGCCTTCAATAGACACATCAAATCTGGTGGTACCTCAATCTTAGACTTTGCAGCATCCATAGCCATGAGAAATAAGTTTTTGTTGTTTATATGTCACCACCCAGTCTGTGGTAATTTTGCTATAGCAGCCTCAGTGGACAAAGACAATGAGTGTTTGCATTTTCAAACACATGTGCCATTGGAACTGATACTATTGTGAAACTTTATCCTCAAATGAAAAATAAAGGGCTGTCACCACAATAAAAATGTCATTTAAAAATTCCCTTGGTGTATTAACTGAAACACATCCTGCGTCTCTTACACAACACTAAGTAAAATAATCTATGATTATTATTATCCACACAGTGGAGAGAATGTTACAGTGATTTTCAAACACACATGCTCTGCAGTATATCTCAATTTAGCAAAAAATAAATAAAACGAGTGGCTAGAGACTGAGTCCCTTCTTCATTTTTCTTTCCACTTTTGTGTATTTTTTTGAAATTTTTAGTATTAAACATAACACATACGTATTCTAGTACATAGAACCACCAGTTCCTATTCTATGAGCAATACCTCAATGGAAACTACATGTAAAATGCTTGCTTCATTCATTAATGCAGCAGGGTTTGCCATTAAAGTCAAGTATCTAGTAGGTTTCTATATTAGGCAAATAGTACACATCAATGCCTACTAATTTTGTGCAGATTATGTAAATAACCCCTCTTTATCCAAGTTGAACTTCTAGTCTTCATGGTAGCATTTCAGTAGTTATCAGACATGAATGTTGACGCTGAGGACTAACAGATGGGTAAAAGGGAGAATCTAACACCTCTGATAAACATTTAGGTACTACTGATAACGAGAAAGGAAGATTTTCCACTCAGTCTTTTGGTGACAAAATGTTCCAGCACTGGGGCCAGCACTGTGATGCAGCAGAGTAAGGGTCCCAGCTGCTCCACTTCTGATCCTGCTCCCTGCTAATGCACCTGGGAAAGCAGTGGAAGATGGCCCAAGTGCTTGGACCCCTGCATTTACGTGGGAGATTGGGAGACCTGGAATAAGCTCCTGGCTCCTGGCTTAAGATTGGCCCACCTCCAGCCATTGTGGCCATTTAGGGAGTGAACCAGCAGAGGGAAGACCTTTCTCTATGTCTATAACTCTGCCTCTCAAACAAATAAAATCTTTAAAAAAAAAAAGAATCACCTTACACTAAATAAAGGGTTTAATAAATAGTATGAAGAAAGAACACAGTTCCTCAACAGTCAAGACAAGGGCTATTCAAAATTATGACATCTCAAAGTGTCAATTTCACTTTTATAGATTGCCTTTTATATAGTTACTATTGATCAGGGAGAGCCTATGGTATTTGTCTTTTTGGGACTGGCTTGCTTCACTAATTATAATGACTTCCAGTTGTATCCATTTTGTTGCAAAAGACAAAATTTCTTTATTTTTTTAACCACTGTGTAGTATTTCAAAGTGTTTGTGTGTGTGCATGTGTATGTGTATGTATATATATTTCATATATATATATATATATAAGAAATTATATAATTTCTTTATCCAGTCTTCAGTTGATGGACATCTAGGTTAATTCCATATCTTAGCTATTGTGAATTGAGTTGCAATAAACATGGCAGTACAGATCACTCTTTCGTATGCTGATTTCATTTCTTTTGGATAAATTCCCAAGAGTAGAATGACTGGGTCATATGGTGGGTCTATATTCAGATCTCTGAGGTTTCTCCATACTGTCTTCCACAGTTGCTGTACCAGTTTGCGTTCCCACCAACAGCGGATTAGGACACTTTTCCTTACATCCTCACAAGTAGTTACTGTTTGTTGATTTCTATATGAAAGCCATTCTAACTGGGGTGAGGTAAAATTTCATTGTGGTTTTGGTTTCCATTTCCCTGGTGCCTACTGATCCTGAGCATTTTTTCATGTGTCTATTGGCTGTTTGAATTTCCTCTCTTTAAGAATTTGTCTACACATTCTCTTTAAACTATCTCCAAAGCTGTTATCCCTATCGTGTTCATTATAGAATAATTATCTATTATTTGACAATGTATGAAATCAGGGGCAGGTATGTGATGCAGTGGCTTAAACTCTCGCTTGGGAGGCCTGTATTTCACATTACTTCTGATCCAGCATCCTGTGGATGCACATCCCGGGAAGCAACAGATGATGGCTCAAGCACATGGGTCCCTGCCTCTCATGTGGGATACCCGATGGAACGCTGCATTCCTGACTTCTGTCTCAACCCTGCTATTGTGGGCATTGGGGTGAACCTGCAGGTGGAAGATATTGCTTTTTCTCACTCTGTTGCTCTGGTTTTCTATTAAATAAATAAACTTTAAAAAATTTATAAAGTCAAAACATCTCAGAGATACAAGGGTCATAAGCAAATCTATACATGTATCTAAAATATTGTTTTACATACAATAACAAACAATGAAGAATAAAAGATAATGAGAGAAAATAAGGAAAAATTTCAATGGCTTCTTAACATCTCCTGAATTTGTAAAAAGTGATTACTAATGCATATTTTCATGTTCTGTCTTCTTAACCACAAAAGAAATTGAGACTATTCTTTTCCCACAGTGTTATATATATGTTATATATATGTTTCAATTTGATGGAATAATATTCATACATAACGACATACATATCTGTTTAGGCCTCTTGAATATTTTAAAATTTCCTTTGTTTGTTTGTTGTTGTTGTTTTTCTTTACCAGTCAGAAAAATTATGACCTTTTTTTATGAGTGAGACCCCAAACTCACTCAAGTATGGAAGAAATATCAATGAAAGTATTATAATCTGTATGTTAAATAGTAAGAATTCGAATTTGGAAGGAAAAACTGAACTCTCACTAACAAAGCATTGATTCATTGTGGCAGACAAGACCACTAGGAAATCCTGCGTGTAACCTAACAATCCATGTTGTAGTCTGCCCGTTAAACAGCTTGTATCTACATGTGAGAAATGACTTATTAGCAACAAGCCTAGGAAATTTATTTTGAATATAAAAGCTCAGTTTAATTTCTTTTATACTTTATTTTAAATCTTGTTCTGGCAGTTTCAAGCATGAATTATTGGAGTTTTCTATTTATAATCTCTGTGTACTTTTTCTCATTACATACCATCAAGACCTTTTAGTCTTCAGCTCTCTCCCTCTCTCTCTCTCTCTCTCCCTCTCTGTTTCACACCCACCCCCAACTCAAAGATTAGTTCTGAGAGCAACTAAAGTGAAAAATGACAGCAAAGAGAGAAAACATACTCTTCTGTCTTTGCCACTTCCCAATAGCTGAGGAAGCAGGCTTTTTGCTGTTTTTCCCCAGATAGTTCAGAGTCTACTCCCAACAATCCCCTTCACAACCACTTAGGAATCTGATTTCTGTGAAAACTGGAAATACAAGCCTTGTTTTTACAGCTACTCTGAGCACCACTGAGACAAGTTGTGATGAAGAGTATGGTGGCCCCAAAACACAAGAGGGGGGTGTGGCTAGCACTTCCATCCATTTGAGTGAAACTGTCATTGTCGTTCTGTTCCTCAGAGCATCCTCCTAACTGTTCATCAGAAAAGGAAACTTGCGTGAGATTAAATCTCATTCTACAGGAAATATAATCGAGGTCCTTAAGCTGGTTTTCACTTGTGGGACACCAGCTACTACCCATCTACCACCCTTGTACTGAAGGCTCTAATAATAAAGGCACCCTTTGATAAGGTGAATATATATACAGAAAGAAATCATGAAAAATCAATAGAGAAATTAGTTGCTGTTCTTGTACTGTCTTTCTGAGAAATGAGATGCATTCAAAATAATGCCCTACACCTTAAGAAGAGAACTATGATGTATGATTACAATTCAATTTATGCAGCAAGAAAAAGAATTACACATCAAAACACATACAAAATATCTTTAAAAATGTAGATAAAGTGAGAAATGTTTCCTTCAATCTTTAAAAAAAAATAAAACAGAGCAAACATGTAATTGCTGCCTCCTTTCAAAGGGTTAAGCCTTTCTGATTAGCTTTGGGTCATGCATCACATTTTGAGTGCCTAAGCTTAAAGACACACTTCATTGAACCCCATCTAGCAAGCTTCATGCTTATGAAGGTGTTCCTCTTGATTGCTTCTCATCTGGGCTACAAAACGATTGGGTCGGAGACTGACATTGATTAAGTGCAAGAGAACCATGTTTTACTGTGACAGCTGCTAGGCCTCTGTCAACAAATCAATGTTTTTTTTTTCCTTTTCGTCTTAACTCTCCCGTTAGTATCCTGCTGTTACTAGAGATGAAAAACATCTCTATAACCGTCTGCTGATTGACCACTTTCTGATTTGCCAATCACATAAAATGTTTTTATAACGGAAAAGACTAACCCTTCATTCTAAGCAGCTTTTTGTGCACAAATAGTGCAATTCTCCAGGAGTCTCTGGAGTGTGGCTGCAGCTCCTATAATTTAGAATCACAATAAAGAGTAAGACTTATTTTGTAGAAAAATGTCACTTTGCTTCTTAGAATTGTTCAGTAAGGGTACAAAAGCACCCTGTCCAACTAGTGAATTTGGACAGTGTTTTAAGCAATAGTCTTACTGGTTGGTCACCAGCTGTCCAGAGAACATAGTCACCCTTAATAGCTTTGTGAGCGCAGAATATGTATAATAGAACATATAATAGGTAAGGTTAGAAGCTAGCTTCACTCAGCATCACCTATGCACTAGAAACAGGGGGCGTATTTAAAAAACAGCAAATCAAGAGCTTCCCAAAGGTCAAAACAGAACTTTCACAAACACACTGTTTAAAACAATAGACCAGCCTCCTGCCACTTACCTCTAACTATGTGGCTTGGGATTGAGCCCTGAGTTTGCTTGAGTAGAACAAACATATAGGGCAAACCTTTACAGAACAAGCAAATTACTGCCTAGAGACACAATAGGTTGTTCTGGTAATTTTTAATGAAGGGTGTATTTTCATGTGCTTTAATAACTAATTAAATAGCCTCTTACCAATGTCATTTGGTGTTTCAAGCTTGGACAGCATGGTTTGTTTATTCCACCTAGTCAACTTCTCCTGTGCCTTTGGCAACAAACTCAAAAGATCCAAAATTTCAACTGAGAATTTGTTGCATCTTCAACAGGCCAAGTGGACAACAGGATTTGAGCATTGGTAGGTACTCCTTGATGCCACAAGGTGCATTGAGTCACGACTTACCCTTAGCTTTCTGCCAGTGTGATCAGCAAGCCATTGGAAATGCAGAAACAAAATGCAAAACTCCTATGGGAAAAGACCCTACTTGTTCACATCAAGGAAAGCATCACTAACCATTTCAAAAGACACAAAGAAACAGGACACTAAATAGGTCAGGTTCCCAAGCAATGTGGCCTCACAAAGAAATTCCAGCTGTGCACTGGTAATTCTCTAACGTGTTCATCCTGGTATGCTCCCCACAAGGCCCTATGCCACACAAAATCCTGTACAAAAGAGGGTATCTATAGTAACAGCTTTCTTTACTTCACCCAGAATGAAGAAACGGAGCTAATATGGAAAAATAATGGAGCCAAAGGTGAAAAGAGAAAGGGGTAAGATGAACTAACTCAGTCATTAGGGGAACAGAATGGAATAGGGAGAGGGTGCCAGAAGAGAGTCCACTAAGCAAATCTCTGGTGTTTTCTGGTTCTTGTATCCATGCCCTTGGAGGCATTTTGTAATCACTAAGGGATGAGCCTCTCCTTAGATTAGAAAAATAGTTTTGTTGCTGTAGAGATACATCTAGAATTTTCAAAAGTGTTGAACTTCTTAGAAACAAATACAAATAATATGACCTGTTTTTGTTCTAAATGATCAAAATAGAAAATAAATATGTAATGAAAATTAAGAGATTGTTCTCTCAGTTGACTTCAAAGCTATACTAAAAGTCTTACTTCTGTGATGCAAGTTGTCACATCTCACAGAATGCTTTCTTACCTCCAATCATTAGCTCCATTATCGTATCATTTTTAATAACAATGTGATTGAACATTAGGTACTATTGCATCTGTTACACATAACAGATACATAAATATGTCATATAACAACATTTTAAAAATATTTATAAGTGTTAGATTTGCTCCCCTCTTTTTTTTAGCAACAAACTTGGCTTTTGTTTTTTCCTTCTCTCTTACCCTTATCATTAAGCAATTTTTATTGTGAAAAAAGTACAAATTAAAAGATATAAGGCCGGCGCCGTGGCTCGCTAAGCTAATCCTCCGCCTTGTGGTGCTGGCACACCGGGTTCTAGTCCCGGTCAGGGTGCCGGATTCTGTCCCGGTTGCCCCTCTTCCAGGCCAGCTCTCTGCTGTGGCCCGGTAGTGCAGTGGAGGATGGCCCAAGTGCTTGGGCCCTGCACCCCATGGGAGACCAGGAGAAGCACCTGGCTCCTGCCATCAGAACAGCGCGGTGCGCCAGCCACGGTGGCCATTGGAGGGTGAACCAACGGCAAAGGAAGACCTTTCTCTCTGTCTCTCTCTCTCTGACTGTCTACTCTGCCTGTCAAAAAAAAAAAAAAAGACATAAACAAAATCCATTATTATTATATTTGCTCCCAGATTGTTTATAAAAGTGGTTCTATTGATTATCACAGTTGAAGTTGAAATCAGTCGTTTTGCTTTGTTTTAAACCCTGAATACTACTCTCTCTCACTCCCTCTCTCTTTCTCTTTAAGAAGTTTTTTTTTTTTTTTCTGTGCCTTATTTCTTATTTGAAAGAAGACTTCTAGGCACTTAAGATTTGGTTTACAATGTTCTATCATGCATGCAGTGGTGAAAAATGTTTTTCCTGCCAAGGGTCTTTTGAATATTTATGACATCATTTGTGGGTCATACAAAATTATCATCTTAAAAATTAACCTGCTCTTGATTTACTGAATTTCAAGTCCCTAAATTATGGTTGCCTTTAAGGAACCAAACCAAATTATTTCAGAGACGTTATATGGCCCTCAGACTGGATATTCCCCACCCTTGACATATGGACATTCAGGGAACCCTATGGGAAAAGACTCCTCTGTTAATCATCTTAACATATCATTTACATATTGCTAACATATACTAACATATTACATACAGAAGAAAGTATCCTGTCTTTATCTCATGTCTAAAACTACATACCTGGCCTAAAAGGGAGGGACTAGACCTTCACTTATACCAACCTCAGGGAGAAGGCCAGTTTGGAGTATTGCCTCTCTGAGATGGTTCAAGTTTCATATAAAAACTACTTGAGGCCAGCGCTGTGGTGTAGTGGGTAAAGCCACCGCCTGCAGTGTTGGCATCCCATATGGGTGCCTTTTCGAGTCTCAGCTGTTCCACTTCCAATCCAGCTCTCTACTATGGCCTGGGAAAGCCTGAACCCACATGGGAGATCTGCAAGAAACTCCTGGCTCCTGGCTTTGGGTCGGCCTAGCTCCAATCGTTGCGGCCATTTGAGGAGTAAACCAGAGGATGGAAGACCTCTCTCTAACTCTGTATTTCAAATAAATAAATTAAGTATTAAAAAATAAAAAGAAAACTACTAACTTTGCGGGCAGAAGGAATGGCACATGTTTGTGAACATTTGAGAATCCAAGAGAGCCCCATTTGCTCTGACACAGCTTTGAGGTGGGGTGGATAACAGACAGCGGATGACATGTGTTTCCTGGAAGCAAATACTGAGACAGATAATTTCATGTAGGAGATTAACCCAGGGAGGACTCTTGAGAGCCATACCTAGAAGAAAAGGAGGATGGTAGACCTGGGCAATGAGAGAAGTTGAGCAATCAGTGGCTGTGGTTATGGCATCCTCCTAACCTTGGGAGCTTTGACAATGAAATGACCCCTGTGACTGCCAAACTGAAGGAAGAGCTCTGGTCTCCAAACCTGCAGCACTCAGTTTGGGGTTTTAGAATGCAATCCATGGGGCAGCGTAACCCTAACTGTGTCAGTTCCTACAGTCCAGGGTGTTTCCCAGAGAACAAAACCGCTTTAAGCTGAAAGCAACAGACATTCTATGCAACTAAAAGGTGGGTGCCTCAGCCAGAAGAGGTGCTCTGTACAAAGCCATGGGGTATTCACTGGGGAAAATATATTGTTGAAGAAACTGGTGTGTTGGCTCACTGTACATTTCAACATTTATTTACAGTCATTCAGTCTGTCAAGCAAAATGCATTCTAGGTTAGATGATTTCTTTTGTTGGTTGTGTGTATGTGTATATCAGGAATTTCTGAACTCTAATTTAAAATTAATTCCTCAATGAATCATCAAAGGACATTTAGAAAAGATCTAGCTCTGTCCCCTCATTTTGCAAATAAGGGAGCTGTGAGTAACAGAGCCTATCAAGAAATAGATTCCAATCTAATTTCTTTTCAGGTCACCACTCTGCTCCCTTAACTTTAAAATCTTTGTGCATGATCTTCCTCCTCTATTGGCTTTTGGGACATACGAAAGAAAACCCATGGTTCTCATCTCCACATCGTTTGTAATCTAGAGATCTTCTATGCTGAAGTATGCTTCATTGTTACTGAAAATGTTATTCTAAGAATAAGCCTTCACAGCAATTGTATCTGCTGCTTTATGACAATCTGTTTTATGACAACCTCTTTTTCCCTGCAGAAAGTGCCAGTCTTCCCATATTTTAATTATGAAGCCAACCTGAGTAATGTTCTACTTCCTAGTTATCACCCAAATCTATCACCATTAACTGTGCCCCATGGGTGTGAGGATTGTGTTTCTTCAGAATTAATCAGGCCCAATTCAGGCTCAAGTACACTCTCCCTATACTTTGAGTCTTCCTCTGTCTCCTGATATTATGTTCACAGGCTGATGTTTCATTTCTCCTTGCATGCCAGATTATTTGTCCTACTGCCAAAATTTGTTCTTTATAAAGAGAATTTCTATCACCATTCTTATCCCATCAGCACCTGAGAAAACTGCATGCATCTAATTGCAGGGAATAAAAGTGACAGCTGCCAATCTTAAGGAGGGTATTTGAAAGAACAGTACCTATTACTCAATATTCTGGAACATTCTAATATAGCACAGCAAGCTTTGGCCACTGAAGCTTCTCTTGTGCATATAATCTTTCCACACCTGTTTTATATAAAAAACTTCCTATTGTAAAGCTCTCCCTCAATACCCTATCAGAATCTGAAACTTATTATATACACAACATGAAATTTCTTGTCATCTAAAAAGAACTCAGTATGTGCCCCTTGGACATTTGCTTCATTTTCACTCTTTAATTAATTTCATCATCAAATTACTCAAATAGTCTCACCTCCTACATTCAATGGATATTATGTAAAAGAGTTTCCAACTCTTTTTCCTGTCTTCATCATCAATGACTTTGTTCAATCTTTTATCATTCTTTACACAGAATTTACAACAGTTACTTAATAGTTTCAGTTTCCTGCAGTAAGAAATTGCTGTCCCACTTCTTTCCTTACCTTGCCTGTATTTTATTATAGAAATTTTTAAATATATAGGAAAGCAATAAAAATAATAAAGTAAACACATGTATCATCAACTAGTTTCAACATTCAGAATTCATGACTGTGATATTAGGGTTTCTAAGATATATATTTGGTCTTTTTCCCCAATCCTGGTGCAAAGCTACTCTTTCAACCACACCTGAGTTTATGGTAGTTATTCAAGTCATCTTTGACTTAATTATTTTAACTTTTGTTCATTTATTTTAGTTGGGGGGCAGAGATTCACACAGAAAGAGAGAGATCTCTCATCAGCTGATTCACTTTCCAACTGCCTACATCAGCCAGGAATAGGCCATGCAAAACCAGGAGCTGGAAACTCCACGCTGACAACCCATACAGATGGTAGGGATCCAAGTGCCTGAGTCATCACCTGCTTCCTACCAGGGTACTTATTAGTAGTAAGCTGGAATTAGGCTACAATTCAAACCCAACCATTCTGGCACGGAATGCAGGTTGCCCAAGTGGCTCCTGCTTTGCCTCAGGCATTGCAGAATGAACCAGAGGATGGGAGATCTCTCTGTCTCTGTCTCTCATGTAACTGGTTTCAGGTAAATTATTAAAATCCTTTTTTAAAAAAAAGATTTTTCTTAATCAACTGTTTGGTGACCTTATACTTTAATTTTAAGCTATGTCCTGAAAACAATTCATCCTCCAGCCTTGGTATGAATTATCAGCCTCACTTCTTCCCCCAACCAGACACATATTTCCCCAAGCATATTAAAGTTTATAATAACTGTGTTTTAAGATCTTTTTAAAATACTTTTTAACATCCTCAACATTTAGTAACTGCTAACATCCTTCAGGCGATTAAGAAATGTTTACTGAATGGGACAGTGAAAGAATTTTCTACAGAAGTATCTAATGGTGTAACACTTGTATTTATGCATAATTTCAAACACATTCATATTCTAAGATGCTCATACTTAATGTCAGAAAGAATTCTATTTAATGTGGGTACAATAATGCACTGACAAGTCACATTCACTTCTAATACAACATTAACAGTCAATTAAATGAAGACACACTAAATTATACCATTCAAGAGACAAATGTTATGCTAGACTACATTTGGTACCATGGACTCTTGGAAATACAAAGTAACCAGTTCATAAGTATCTCATTTCCTATCACCAAGTGCAGTAACTAGTCTTTCACTCTAAACAGACGCAGGTAACATTAGCATTTCAAAGACAGTATTAAATAAAACTGCTTCCATTGCAGTGAGATTTGATTCTTAGGAATAACATTTATCACTCCGTATTCTCAAAACAGTCTACCCTAGTCTTAGACAAAATCTTACTTGCAGGTGTTCCTCTTACCAATATCACCTTTCATTCTGTGTCTATAGGCTCATCCTTTATCTGTGGTCTTCATCTAAAGAGTTCCTTAAAGTTCAGAACTAAGCGTGCTTGTCTTCTACTCTATTTGCTTTTTAAGCAATGCCATCTCTTAATCAGCTTCTTATTTCTTGCTCAAATCTTTCCTTTGAATTTTAGACTAACAAGTGCAACCGCCACCATGTTTTCTTAGAAGTCTCACAGACACTTCACACTGACATCCTATTACTGTTCTCCTTCCGTTGAATAGAATCCCAGAGAAGAGCAACACCACATACAGTCAGAAAAACGAAGAACCTGGCACCAGCCATGACCCCTCCCTCTCTTCATCCATCATACCCAGTCAAGTATCAGTTTTGTTCTGTTCTACAGGAGAACTACTTCTTGGATGAAACAATTTTTCCTTTTTTTTTTTTTTTCCCAGTTTTACCAGCCTCCTTTGGGCCATTACAGTGGATTTCCTGGATGACAGCCAAGTTTTCCCAATGGCCTCCCTCCATATATCCTTGCCTTGAGTCAGTCCAGATTAATCATTTAAAATTGTGCCACTCCCTCATTTAAAATCCTTCGGAGGTTTTCTATCCTCTGAGGATAAAGAAGAAAATCCTAACATCTCCTAAAAACTTTGCACACTCTGGATACCGTCCTCTCTCTTCCACTCATCACAGCCAACTCCCACTTATGTCACATTTGGCTTCTTAATTTATTACAGACACTACACTGTTTAAGGAAGGAGTGAGTCTTTGGCACATAGGCCGTTCTCTCAATTTGGGATATGTGCCCATGCCCTTGTGCTTCATCTAATTTATCACCAGAGCATGGTTGAAACACCTTGTTTCCAATAATCATTCTCAGACACAAACCACATTCACTACAACCACCACCAAGACCGGGTCAGGAACATTTGCTATAATATCCTACAGCATCCACACTTCTGCATAACACTTGTTACAATCACAAATAAAGCACTAATTGTGTTGAAAGTTGATTCTGTTTGTTTTTTAAATACTGAAGTCCCAAACTAAAATGTGAACTTTTGAAAACTTTTAAAATGTAAGGATCTAGGCCGGCGCCGCGGCTCACTAGGCTAATCCTCCGCCTTGTGGCGCCGGCACACCGGGTTTTAGTCCCGGTCGGGGCGCCAGATTCTGTCCCGGTTGCCCCTCTTCCAGGCCAGCTCTCTGCTGTGGCCCGGGAGTGCAGTGGAGGATGGCCCAAGTGCTTGGGCCCTGCACCCCATGGGAGACCAGGAGAAGCACCAGGCTCCTGCCATCAGATCAGCGTGATGCACCGGCCACAGCACGCCGGCCGTGGCGGCCATTGGAGGGTGAACCAACAGAAAGGAAGACCTTTCTCTCTGTCTCTCTCTCTCACTGTCCACTCTGCCTGTCAAAAAAAAAAAAAAAAAAAAAAAAAAAAGTAAGGATCTAGAACCCTGAACCTTCATTTATCCCCCTGCTTTTGTACTTTTCTTAAAATATATTTCCACATTTATTTTAAAATCACTCTATATTACTGTTAAAAAGTTAATATTTATTTAGGAGAGTAATCTACAGGAGGCAGATGTTTAGCCTTGCAACAGGGCACCAGTTAGGATGCCCACATCCCACACTGGAGTACCCAGGTTTTAGTCTCAGCTCTGGTTCTTGACTTCAGCTTCCTGCCAGTGTGCACCCTGGGAGGCAGCAGGTGATGGCACAAGAACTTGGGACTCTGCCACCCATGTGAGAGACCCGGATTAAGTTGCTGTTTCCTGGATTCAGCCTGACCCAGCTTGGCTGTTGTAGACATCTGGGGAGTGAACCAGCACTTGGAAGTTCTCCCTCTCCCTCTCTTTCTCTCTCAAAGTCTCTCTTTTTCTCCTTACCTCTCAAATAAAAACAACAAAGAGAAAGAGTAATATACATTTATATCACTTTGGTGCTCTTGAGTATTCCTGTATTACATCACTATGATAACTTTCCAACATTTTATTATAAAAATATTCAAACACATAACAATACACAAGAATTTTATATCCACTGCCCAGATTCTGTAATTAATTAATTTCAATTAATTATAATTCTATAATCAATTAATCTATTTAAAATATTTTATTTATTTTTTATCTTCTACTATTTTCCCAGGGCATTGCAGAGAGCTGGATAGGAAGAGGAGCAGCCAGGACTAGAAGCAGTGTCCATATGGGATGCTGGCTCTGCAGGTGGAGGATTAACCTAATGCACCACAGTGCCAGCCCCTCAATTAATTCTATAATTAAAATTGTACAAAACTTATTTTATTGGACATTTATATAACTTTCCACCCCTCTAATACTCATTTTATTTATATATTATTTTTATTTATATTTTTGTGATATATATTTATACTAGAGTTCAACATCATTCACAGTTGTTTTATTTTGTGGTAACATTTACCTACAATGCAGAGAAATACAGAAATATTAACCTACTAAGTCCCAAATTTTCAATTCTGTATTTAAATAAATTTGACGCAAGTACATTAAAATAAATTGTAAATCATAATCTAGGGCTTATATATCCAGTATTATCTTTAAGAACAAAAGTACAAATTGTCCTATAAATAGGATGTAGGTACAATATATTATCTTTTACATCTATCTATCTATCTATCTATCTATCCTTCCCTATAAATAAGAAATAGGACAAATGTAAAATACTTCCATACATTATTCAATATACAAAGAAGTAACTTTCATGACCCCTTCAAAAATTATTTTTATGTAAAACAGCAAAACATATGAAAGGATTATATCACATTTTTGGTAATATGTTGCAAGTTTCACATTACATGGCTTGCTTGTTGTTCTTGATGCTTTATTTTCTTTAAAAGATTTATTTATTTATTTGAAGATCAGAATTACACAGAGAGAGATGGAGAGGCAGAGAGAGATCTTCCATCCGATGGTTCACTCCCCAGTTGGCCACAATGGCCAGAACTGCGCTGATCCGAAGCCAGGAGCCAGGAGCTTTTTCCGGGTCTCCCACGTGGGTGCAGGAGCCCAAGGTCTTGGGCCATCTTCTACTGCTTTCCCAGGCCATAGCAAGAGAGCTAGATTGGAAGTGGAGCAGCTGGGTCTCGAACCGGTGCCCATATGGGATGCCAGAGTTTCAGGCCAGGGTATTAACCCACTGCGCCTCAGCGCTGGCCCCTTCTTGCTGCTTTAGAATCATATGGCTTCTCATGTCAAATTGGTATTATCTTGGGCAGCAGGAGATCCCAGAGTCTTAGACTTTCTTCTTCCTGATGGTTTCTCATTGCATCATTTTCCGCTTGCTGAGCAGACGCCTCTTTGAAATCCAACAAATTTATGAGATTTTTTGCCTTTGTTCATAAATTTGTTAATAATCCATGATTTTGTGACAGATATCAATTATTTGAGTGAACAAAATCCAGCACCATTTTTTTTTTACCTCTGATTGAGCAGAATATTTGTAAACAAACCAATGGTGTCTATCTACACTACCATTGTATTGTTACAGGTCCCTAACACATTTGGCTGAGGAATATTGGCTCTACTCTTTATTTCTTTTTTCCATCATTGACTGCCAAGGGGTTCCATAGTTCACTCCAACAATGACACATTTATTATCTAGCCACTTTTATGATGAGAATGTGTTGTACTATGTGAATTAATGGTAAAACTAGTCTTCAAACAGTACTTTATACTTTGTGTGTCTGTGTGGGTGCAATCTGTGGAAATTTTTACTTAGTATACACTAAGTTGATCTTCCATATATAAAGATAATTAAAAATGAATCTTAATGAAGAATGGGATGGCAGGGGGAGTTGGAGATGGGATGTTTTGCGAGTGGGAAGGAGGTTATGGGGGGAAAACCCGCTATAATCCAAAAGTTGTATTTTCAAAATTTATATTTATTAAATAAAAGTTTTCTAAAAAAATACTTCCATATGGGATGGAGGCATCCCAAGCAATGATTTAATCACTACCCCAATGCCCACAACCATGGTCATATTTAAAAAGAGATAATCTTCCCACCATGGACTCCCACTAAATCCCACAAATAAGCTAATTGCTAAGAGTATTCGTAGAGTATTCAACCAATATAAATAATAATCAAATGGAAATATGACCTATATATAGTAAATTTTAAAATAATCACATATCATTAAAATTATATTAGTATAACACCTTTAACCATTCATTTGACCAAGATATAAAATGAAAATTGACAAAACTATATTTGTAGCAGTACTAATACATACAACCATTTCTTTAATTTTTTAAAAATTTTTAAATTTTACCTCCCACATAAAAGAGAGAACATGTGGTTTTTATCTTTCTGTGTCCAACTTATTTCACTCAACATGATATCTTCCAATTGTACTCATTTTTAAGCAAATGGTAGAATTTCTTTTTTTTTTTTTTTTTTTTGACAGGCAGAGTGGACACAGAGAGAGAGAGACAGAGAGAAAGGTCTTCCTTTGCCGTTGGTTCACCCCTCCGAAGCCAGGAGCCAGGTGCTTCTCTTGGTCTCCCATGCGGGTATAGGGCCCAAGCACTTGGGCCACCCTCCCTGCACTTCTGGGCCACAGCAGAGAGCTGGACTGGAAGAGGAGTAACCGGGACAGAATCCGGCACCCTGACTGGGACTAGAACCTGGTGTGCCAGCGCCGCAGGCGGAGGATTGGCCTATTGAGCTGTGGCGCCGGCCCAGAATTTCATTTTTTTATAACTGAATAATACTCCACTGTATGTACATAAACAAACAAACACGCACACACATATACACACACCATTTTCTTTATCCAATCATCTAATGATGGACACCTTGCTTAATTCCATATTTTGGCTATGAACAGTGCTACTATAAACATGGTGGTATAGGTATCTCTGTGATACAATGTGTTCACATCTTTTGGGTATACACCCCGTACTGGTATTGCTGGATCATATGGCAAGTCTATTTCTAGTTTCTCAGGAAACTGTTTTCTACAGTGGCTTCACTAATTTACATTCCCACCAACAGTGTATAGCTGTTCTCCTTTCTCCACATCCTTACCAGCATGTTACTCTCTTTAGATAACGGCCCTTCTGACAGGGATGAGGTGATATTATGATTTTGATTTGCATTTCCCTGAGGGAGAGTGATGTTGAGCATTTTTTCATACATTTTTTGCCTTTTGTATTTCTTATTTTACATCTTTTGAGATCTTTGGCTCATTAACTAGACTGAGTGACTTTTTTGATGTTGAGATTTTTAAGTTGCTAATATATTCTGGATATTAATCCTTTGTCAGATAGGTATCTCATAGACACTTGTTACTATTTTGTAGGATGTCTCTTCACTATATTAATCATTTCCTTTCTGTGCAAATACTTCTGAGTTTGATATAATTCCATTTGTTTATTTTTACTTTACTTGCTTGTGTTTTAAGGGTCTTAAGCAAGAAGTTGTCACCTACACCAATGTCTTCAGGTGTTTCCCCTACATTTGCTCCAGCAACTTCACATTCTCAGGTCTTAAATTTAAGTCTTTGATTCATCTTAAGTTGATTTTTGTATGTAGTGAAAGATATGGATCTAATTTCATTCTTCTACCTATATACGTCCAATTTTACCAATATCACTTATTGAAGAAATTATGCTTATTCCAATGTCTATTCTGAATACTTTTGTCGAAAATTAGTTGGCTGTATGCACAGGGTTGTCTGTTCATATCTTTTGCTTTCTTTTAAATTTAATTTATTTATTGTGGAAGGTGGAGAAAGGAAGAAAGATACGTTCTATCCACTGGTTCATTCCTCACAAATGCCTGCCACATCCAGGGCTGGGCCAGGCCAAAGATAGCAACAAGGTGTTCCATTCTGGTCTCCTACATTGGTGACAGGAACCCAGTTACTTGGGTTAATTTCTGCTGTCTTTCCACGTGCATCCAGAGGGAGTTTAATCAGAAGTGGAATAGGGGCCAGCGCTGTGACCTAGTAGGGTAAGCCTCCGCCTGTGGTGCTGACATCCGTATGGGCACCAGGTTTTGTCCAGGCTGCTCCTCTTCTGACCCAACTGTCTGCTAATGGCCTGGGAGGACAGTGGAGGATGGTCCAAGTGCTTGAGCCCCTGTACCCACATGGGAAACCAGAAGACGCTTCTCCCGGCTTCAGATAGGCCCAAGTTCCACCAGCTGCCGAGTGAAACATTAAGGAGTAAACCAGTGAAAGGAAGACCTTCTCTCTGTCTCTCCCTCTCTCTCTGTAGCTCTGCCTCTCGAGTGAATAAATAAATCTCAAAAAGAAGAAGGAGAAGGAGGAGATCCCAGATTCACCTGTTACTCCAACATGGTGTACAGGTGTCCCAAGCTGCAGCTTAACCTGCTGCACTATAATGCCTGCTGTTTGCCTATTTTTAACTGAGCTAATTGTTTTCATATTGTTGAGTTTTAAGAGTTCTCTGTATATTTTGGTAACAGTCCTTTCTTCAGCAAATATATCCTTTGCAAATATTTTCTCTGTAGCTTGTCTCATTCTCTTGACAGTGCTTTCACAGAGCAGATGTTTTTAGTTTTGGCGAAGTTCACCTTATTTATTACTTTCTTGGATCATGCCTTTTATTTGATGTTTAAAAAGCTGATACCATATCCACAATCATCCAAGTTACAGAACATTAAACAATGCTTAATATTGTGTTGAGTAACAGACATAAAGATGTTGACATGTATTTTTAGACGTCAATTTATCTTAAAAGTTCTCAAAAATAAGATATTTTTTCTTAAGCAGAAAAAACATTTTTCAATGCAGAATTATGTTGTATTATATTGAAGTTATGAACCTAGATTGTCAACTTTTTTGCAAATTTATGAAGCATTACAGACTATTTTCTTTGAAAGTGGAGAGATTTTTGTTTTGTATTCTGCAGAGTTTCCTAAACCAAATAAATGAGATTTTTTGGCTCTATACCGAGACTAACAGATCACTACTGTTATAGACAGAACTGCTGCTGAGCTTTGAAATTCAAATCCCTTTAGGCCCATCCAGCTCTCTCCACTTCTCTTACCTGTCATTTCTACCAAATCTGGCCAACTCACTACAAATAAAAACTCCAACAGAGGCAACTGGAGTGATCAAAATAAAAGGTTATAATATCATTGAGTATGCATTGCTCTCAAGATGCCTTTAGAGCTTGTGAAAAAGTTTCGGCTTCCCTCTGTTGTTTGCTGAAAAGTCAAGAGAGGGAGGAAGGAGCAGTGCTTGCTTGTTTTAGTACTAGTCATTGTAAAGACTCAAGCACAAGTGACTGTGTCCTTTTAGCTGGAGTGGTGCATGAACCCTAAAAATCTATGCTATTTTATCCTTTGAAATGATGTGGAATTTTAATTCTGAATAAAAGAGATCCCTATTCTTCAGGCAGCACTAATGGATCAAGAGACTCAGACATTTCAATATTTGACTCTTTCTGATCTCAGAGCCTTAAGGAAATATTGAAATATAACATAGAATAAATACATGCTCCCCAGACTACACCACAGAAAAAGATGGAGTCTTTCCTAGCATGTTCAATTCAAGGCTTTATGCAGTACAAATTTAGATTTTCTTCTAGTATTTGAATTGGCAAGAGTGTGGCTGAGTTTGATGGTGAACACTACAACAAATTGACTTACTCTGCATAAGAAAATTGGAAAAAAAATTTCAATTGAAGGGTGAGGCAAAATATATAAAAATCAAGGCTTCTTGCACAGAAAATTGTCAATTAACTCGAATGTTGAATTTCAAGTTAATTGTGTTTCTACCATGAAGTTACCCCCCTCCCATCATCTGTAAATACAAATCAAAGTTGTTACATAAATATAGGCATATGTGAGGTTTCCTTAGAAGAGAGAGGAATGAGAAATTAAGAAAGAGGCTAATATCCACAGGAGGTTCAATTCCAGTTGGGGATAATGTAAAAGCCATAAAATGAAAGTGAGAATTCAGCCAATGTGGTCCTAAAATGCATAATAATGGGACCAGTGCGGTGGCACACTAGGTTAATCCTCCTTCTTGGCACCATTATTCCATAAGGGCGCCAGTTCTAGTCCTGGTTGCTCCTCTTCCAGGCCAGCTCTCTGCTGTGGCCAGGGAGTGCAGTGGAGGATGGCCCCAAGTCCTTGGGCCCTGCACCCGAATGGGAGACCAGGAGGAAGCACCTGGTAGCTGGCTTCGGATATGTTCAGTTCCGGCCATTGCGGCCATTTGGGGGGTGAACCAATGGAAGGAAGACCTTTCTCTCTGTCTCTCTCTTTCACTGTCTGTAACTCTACCTATCAAATAAATAAATAAATAAATAAATCTTTTAAAAAAGCATAATAATGTAAAATTAGCATTTCACATTTGTCTTCATCTTTCTGCATCTCCTAATCCTGGAGTTATCATAGCAATACTGGGTGGGACAGACTGGTGATGAACTTTAAATAGGGCATGAAATCGAAATTTTGCAAAATTCAAGAAGATCATCCAGGTTTCTAAGACCTCAAAACAACATTGCGTTGATGATGTTAGTTACAACCATGAGTTGGAAAGCTAGCCAGGATATGAAGCAATGCCCAGGGAATTCTGCCTCCAGGGGCACCATTCACAATTTGAATATGTTCCTGGGCTCCAATGGTGGGTTAAGCTGCCTCCTGCTATTCCAATATAGGCACCAGTAATTTTTATGGCTGCTTCAGCTCCCTACTAGTGAACCAGGGAAGGCAGTGGAAGAAGGTCAAGAGCTTGGGGTCCTGCCACCCATGCAGAAGACCTGGAAAAATTTTCTGGCTTCTGTCTTTGGCCTGGCCCAGCTCTGGCTGTTTTGGTCATTTGGGGATTGAACCAAAGGATGAGAGAGTCTCTCTCTGCCTCTCCCTGTCTTTGTCTCTGTAACTCTGCCTTTCAAGCCAATAAATAAGTAAATTTTTAAAAAATATTACTGAACAGCTGTGAGTGTGCAAGGTACTGTATTAGGTACTATTGAGGGGTGACTGGGTCCAGATACATGACTCCAATGCAAGGAAAAAATTGAGGGCAAGATGTAGGTAAAAGTTAGCAGAGGAAAAAAATATGTTGTGCATATATTTATTTGCAAGCAAACGGAAGTAAACACTTGAGAGGGAGTGCCAGGATAGTCAAGAGTAAGTTTTCCTCAACGAGGTTCACAGCCATCCCTTTTTATGATCTGACAGAATAAGGGGTGATATCTTGTCTGGGATTTAGTTGAATATTCCAATGGTACAGAGTTTGGGGATGGGCTTTGAGTAACACCCATTTCCTTGCCCCAATTTAGAAATCTCGGAAGTGTCATGGTATCAGGTACATAATGGAAGTAGAAGTGTCAGCCATGATAACTTTATCATACCAACATAATTAGCTAGAGGTCATCATGGAGATGCTGCTGCAGCCACGTTGGTCATTTTTAGCTGGTACCAGTTCTGAGTGGTGACTTTGCAGAGACTGTGGTTCCCTGCTGTATGGAAAGAGGGGGAGGGCTTAGGTGGTACAGGGAGGTGCTGCAGCACAGGTGGAAATACAAGGATGCTGGCCATCTCAGCTCCTCCTTGTCTACACCAATTCTAAAAGAGATTGAAAGAGCAAGAAGGTCAATCCTCCATCAGTCTTTATTACCTGATGATTTTGAATAGGAGCTTTAAACATTGATACCTTTTTAAAAATATTTGATGAAATTTGATGTATAATATGCATGTGAGTAGGAAATGCACATTTTCACAGACCTTATGTGTATCATCGAGTTAATTCAAATGTGTATGCTCAGCTAATTCACACACACTTCAAACACAGATTATATGTCACCCCAGAAAGTTCCCTTGTGCTTTTTCCCAGTAATCCTCACCCTACATCCCCAAAAATTGCTGCTTTGGTTTCTGTGGATACAACTTTCACAGACTGGCAGACATGGAGGAAGGAAGTAGCCTGAGCTAGTATGTAACATCTCAAGAAATACCAAGACTATTAGGAGTACAGAAAGCAGAAGCATGCTAGAGATGGTTGTAAAAGCCAGCTGGAGTCATTACAGAGAGGATCCTGAACCCTAGCCAGGAGGGAAGTGTGCCTAACAGTCAAAGGAAGACATAAACCATTTAAGCAAATAGTATTTTTGTAAAATTATCCTGGTCACATAGGAATTAACAGCGTTTTTACATTATTAAAGGGGACAAAAATGCACATTTGAATGTTATGTTAATAAACCTCTAACAATTATGGAATAGTATAAAATTGTTCTATAACCTAAGCTTAACATACTTATTTGTGCTGGGCCCAAATGTATTTTAATTTGGCTTTGGTCTAAATACATTTTATCTTTTTTACCGTACTCTGCTTATTTTTCATTAATGCCCATTCGAGAGGAAAGTTTCCATAATAAAAGATATTCCATATTATATATTATCTGTAAGTAAGTGTGTATACTGACAATTTTCCAAGAGCAGTACACTCCTGCCTAAAATACATACATGAATTTGCAGATACAGGAAAAATGTAATAGTGAAATTAAGCTTGGGTCCCTGAAAATTTCTTGAGCAATCATTTCTACCCTTGGCAATCTTCTCAGATTTCCTGCAATGTGGAATAAACTACCTCATATGTTGGACCTGTTTAAGATTTTCTGTGGCTTGCAGTGAAATAAACTTCTAAGTAATATGTCATGGAACCAGTGCTCCTTCCTCTTAGAATTTTATACAAGAAGATTGGGACTGAAAATTGAGGACAAAAATCTGGGAATGCAATCAGTAAAATCACTGTGAAAAAAATATTCCTTCTCCCTTCTTGTTAGGTATATTATATATAAAATATATCATGTAGTTTCCTCTAGGTAGCTGTTAAAGTTTCCTTGCTATATACCATTCCCTTTTTCTTAGACCCCTTAGTTACTTTCTGCTTCTATCATTAGTATCCCTTATAATACTGGCACAACGAATGTGCCTCACACCTGGAGAATTTGATACAAAGGGCCATTTCCTGAAAACCATGGATTCCTAAGCCTAAAATAATACTTGGACAACTCACATTTTTTCTACAGCATTTTAATTTTTTTTAAATTTAGTTTTCTGTCCAGCCATTCAGGATACTGTCCACTGAGAGTAGAGAAAATAATTATCATAACTCTTTTTCACATTCAAGGCACATCTTTGTCCCAACATCCATTACAATAGACCTTAAAATTCCTCTTACTATTCTTTAAACAAGGAAGACTCTAGGCAAACTCAAGTGCACAAACACACACAGAGACACATCCATACCCATCCCCTTAAGCCAAAAGCTATTTCAAATATCTTCTGTAGATTTGCACTATAATCTTGTATTACTATATTTGTAAGTTTATATAACTCTACTACCAGATAATTCAACTTGTATCCTGTAACCTTACTTCCTAAAAAAAGTTTAACTACTTTTAATATAAACAAAATACAAGCAACCTTATGATCACTTAATCAAATAAATAAAATTGCTTTCAAATTTTTTTGAAATTTAAAAGAATTAAATTAACTTATTTAAATAAATTAAAATTTACTAAATTAACATTCAAAATAAAATTTCATTCAAATAAAGCTATAAAGGCTTTAAATGTATCAATTAGAAAAAGTAGGCATTATTATAGCACTGAATCTGTTCACTTAGAAACAGGTGCATTTTTGGTAATAGGTTGTACAAATTCTCTTCCTGGCTTGCAGATAGCAGTGTTATTTTTGTATTGTCACGTAGAAGAAAGAGGGAGGGGTGGAGAGAAAGGAAGAGGGAGAGATAGCTATTATACTGCCACAATCCTATGGGATTAGGGACACACCCTTATATCTTAGTTCACTTTGTGTTACGGCAACAGAATACCTGAGATGGGTAATTTACAAAGCAAAGAAGGTTTGTGAGGTGTTTGTTCTGTTCTGTTTTGGATTTTTTATGGTTCACAGTTTTGAAGGATGGGTAACTCAAGAGCATGGTGCCAGCACCTTCTTACCTTCTGGTGAGGGACTCATGGCAGAAGGGCAAGCAAGTGCTTGTGGAAAAGACACAACACAGACATGCCCTCGCCTTATAATAATGAACCCACCCCCCTAATCCAGATCTAATCATCTCTTACAGGTCCCACCACTTCTCAACCATTATGTTACGTTGGAAGTAAAATTTCAGTATCAGTTTCAGAGGAGAAAACTATTTTCAAACCATAGCATGATCTCATTTAACCTTAATTACCTTCTGAAATCCTGTCTTCAGATAGCTACTTTTAAGACCAGAATGTCAATAGGTGGGATGCCAGCTTCCTGGCATAGTGGATTAAGCCCCTGTCGTCGTCGTCTTCTTCCTTTTTTTTTTTTTTTTTTTTTGAGGGAAATCCCACTGACTGGAGAGAAGGGGCAAAGAAGGGAAAGAAGGAGAAGGAGAGCATGAGAGAGAGAGAGAGAGAGAGAGAGAGGTCAGGAGATTGAGAGAAAGAGAGAGAGAGAGAGAGAAGCGTGTTTAGGAACAGGTCCTTTTAAAACTTTGCCTCAGGGCAGGCAGGTAAGTAGGAGCATCAAACCCCATTAGGTTGAGGGTGGAGCTTGACACAGGTTGTTGGGCGATGTGACCACCTGGCGTCCAGCAATGGCGGGGTGGGGGGGGGGGTGGAGTTAGAGCCTAAGATGGTGTCAGGGTGTAGATCGCACCATAGGTAAGACTGTGGCATTTTACTAACATTCCCCCCTTTTGTTTTTTATAAAGCAGGAGTTGTATGGGATTACATCAGTCCCAAAAGTCCAGGAGGGGTAGAGGGACGATGATTTGTCTTTAGAGCTATTTCCTGCTGACATGGGACGACAAGGTACTCTTCACCGGCAAGGAAGCCCCTGTCTTCTATGCACATTTCCCATATGGGCGCCAGTTCAAGTCCTGGCTACTCTGCTTCCAATCCAGCTCCTTACTAATGGCCTGGGAAAGTAGCAAAGGATGGCCCAGTGCTTTGGCCCCTGCACCCACCTGGGAGACCTAGAAGAAGCTTCTGGCTCCTGGCTTCAACCTGGCTGACCCAATCCTGGCCTTTGGAGCCATCTGGGTAGTGAACCAGCAGATGAAAGCTCTCTCTCTCTCTCTCTCTCTGTGTGTGTATGTGTGTGTGCGTGTGTGTGTGTGTATCTCCCTCTGTATGTGTAACTCTGATTTTCAAATAAATCTTAAAGAAAAAAAAGAAGAATGTCAACATATGAATTTCAATGGAACACAAGAGTAGAGTTGCTAGGCAGTATGATGGTGCTATGTTTAAGAACCTAAAAGTCATTTCCAAAGTGACTTCACCATTTTAATTTTCCACCAACAGCACACAAGCAAGCAAGTTTTTCAGCGTCCTCACAATGGTTGATATTGCTACTATTTTAAAAGTCAATCTGATAGAGCCATCATGATATTATGTTTTAATGTGTATTTCCTTATGGGTAATGAAATCGCCTATCATTTCAGGTGCTTATTTGCCATCCATGTTCACTTTCAGGAAATGTCTCTTTGTGTCCTTTACCCATTTTCTGTCTTTGCTTTGTCAACTGCTGCTGTGTAAGAGTTCTTTATATATATATATATATATATATATATGTATGTATGTATGTATATATATATATATATCCAATATATATCCAATTCTTTTTTGGCTATGTACCTTATAAATATTTTCTCCTAGGTTCTCACTTATCTTTCCTTCATTTTTCAAAGATTTATTTATTTATTTATTATTTGAAAAAGCAAAGCTTGGGGGTGGGAAGGGAGAGAGTGAGGGAAGGAAAAGTTGAGAGAGAGAAAGAGAGAGAGCTTCCATCTGCTGGGTCATTCCCTAAATACTCCCACCAGCCAGGGCTGGGCCAGGTCAAAGACAGGAGCCAGGAGCTCCATCCAGGTTTCCCACATGGGTATAAGGGACCAAAGAAGTTGTGCCATCATCCAGTGCTTTCCCAGTCACATTACCAGGGAGATGGATTGGAAGTGGAGCAGCAAGTACTTGAACCGGCACTCTAATTTGGGGTGTGGTCATTGTAAGCAGGGATTTAACCCTTTGTGCCACAATATCAGCCCCTCTTTCCTTCTTCTTAACAGGCTTTTTCATGGGGTTAAAGTTCCAGATGTTGATGAAGTCCTATTTTCCAGTATTTTGCTTTTGTGTGTGGTGGTTTGGTTTCAAATCTAAGAACGTAATGCCTGATCTTATATCCCCAAAATATTCCTCTATGTCTTTCTAAAAGTTTGCATTTTTTACAAATGAAATTTAAATATTCCATGAATTATGTTAATTATTTTATAAGGTATAAGATTTAGGTAAAGGCTCTTATGTTTTCCCTGGGCTATCTACTTGCTCCAATACCATTTTTTGAAGTGCTATCTTTCTTCCATTGCATTCCTTTTGTACTATCCACAACCCATCAGTAATATTTGTGTGCATTTATTTCTATGTTTTTTCTGTTCCACTGATGTATGTGTTTGTCCATCTGCCAATACCCACATTTCTGAGTACTGTAGCTGTTTGGTAACTTCCAACCAGGTAAACTTGTTCCTCTAGCTTGGTCTTTCTTTTTCAAAGTTGTTTTTAGTCTTCCTTGTTACATTTCCTTTTGAGTTTCCAACTTAGAAACTCAATATCCACAGAATAACCTGGGATTTTGATGGGAACTGCATTGAGTCTATGAGTGAAGGTGGAACAACTTAACATTTTAACATTATCTTCTTATAGATGATTATGCGATATTTCTCCATTTACTTAGTTACTCTTCGATTTGTTTCATCAGCATTTTGTAGTTTTTCTCAAATAAATTCTGTTCATATTCTTTTAGATTTGTACATTAATGAATGTTCTGATAAATTTACTTTTTAAATTTTTTTCAAATTTGTTTATTGGAAAAGTAGAGATACATAGAAAAAGCAAGAGGCAAAGAGACAGAAACACAGACACAGAAACAGAGCTCTCATCTACCAGTTCACTACCCTAATGCCTACAGTGGCAGAACTGGGCTCAGGGCTGATGCTGGAAGCCAAGAATTCAATCCAAGTCTTCCAGGTGGGTGGTAGGGATGCACCTGCAGGAGCCATCACCTGCTGTCTCCCAGGGTCTGCTATAATAGTAAGCAGAATTGGGAGACAGAAGCATGTAGTGAGACTCAGAATTCCAATGTGGGACCCAGGCATATTAATCAATGTCTTAAATGCTAGGCCAAACCCTTGTCCCTTTCCCCCTTCCTCCTTTTTTTTTTTTTCCTGTTTGTTTTCAATTTCAAGTTTCACTAGTTCATTACTTGCATATAGAAATACTTTTGTGAGTTTAAGTTGTATCCTGAATTCTTGCTACATTTTCTCATTAATTCTAAGAGATGTTTTTGATTTGTTTTTAAGATTCATTTTACTTATTTGAAAGGCAGATTTACAGAGAAAAAAAGAGGAAGACACACACTCTCACACACACACATCTTCCATACACACTCGTTCACCCCTCAAATAGCCAGAACAGCTAAAGTTGGGGCAGGCCAAAACAAACAGCCAGGAGTTTCATCAAAGTCTCCCATGTGAGTGCAGGAGACCAAGCATTTGGGCCATCTTCTGCTGCCTTCTCACGTGCATTAGCAGAGAGCAGCACAGGAAGTGGAACAATCCAGCTCAAACTGGTGCCCATGTGGGATGCTGGTGTTGCAAGCAGTGGCACAATCCACTGTACCGTGATGCCAGCCCCAATATTTTTTTAAATTTTTCTTTCATAGTTTTTAGGAATTTTATACATAGACAGCCATTTCATTCATGAATAAGTGGCACTTGATCCTGGTGAAGAATTCTTTAAAAATTTTGCTGCATTGTATTTGTTAATGCCTGTTTGTTTGTTCATTTATTTATAACTCAGGCAATGGCAATACCTGCCAAGCCACAACTCTGGTCCCCATCTTTTAATTATTTTGAGCCTATTTTTTCCTTGCTTTTCTAGGTTTCTGAGGTCGGAGTTTAGATAATTGACTCAAGGCTTATGCTCTTTTCTGATGTATGCATTTAGTGCTATAAATTACCCTCTCAGCACTGGTGTAGCTGGAGTTAACAGACTCTGGAAAGTTGCACTTTTATTTTCACCCATTCAAGATATTATTAACTTTCCTGAGACTTTTTGACCCACAGATTATTTGGAAATGTACTACTGAATTTCTAACTTATTGAATTTTTCTTGTTATCTATTATTGATTTCTAGTTTGACTCCATTATGGACAAATAATACATTCTGCATGATTTCACTTCTTCAAGATGTGATGAAGTTTTGCTTTAGTACCCAAGATATGGTTTATCTTGGTTAGCATTCCATGAGCATTTGAAATGAATGTATTTTCTGCTGTCAATATAGGAATACTATATACATACTATATAAATTGGCTTACAGTGCTCCAGAGTTCTTTTATATTCTTGCTGCTCTCCTGTCTAGTTGTTCTATCAGTTTGGGGAAAAGGGTGTATCAGTCTCTTACTCTTTAGATATATCTGCTTTTCCTTCATTTCTTCTTTTTTTTTATTTTTGAGATAAGTTTTAAATTACATAATAGTCAAAGATATAATGCTTCACTAAGTAAAATGAATAGATCAACAAATAAAAACTAAAGATCATAGTTCAGCAGGAAAATAGGTAAGGTCTATAAAGAACAATCAAGTGAAAAGATGTCAAAGTTCACTCCTATAAATTTTAAAAGTCATAAAATCATTAAACTTATTTTAATGTACATAATTCACAACAATTTGAGAAATATTTAAAAGTTTGATGAAACATTGTATTTGTAGCAAAATTTATGGACAGGCATTTCTTCTTTCATTTTGTTTTGTTAATTTAACTTTAGCTATCACATATAGGCAAGAGCACACATTATTTGTCCTTCTGTGTCCAGCTTAGTTCCCTCAACATGATGTCTTTCCATTCCAATCATATTTACGAAATTACAGAATTTCATTCTTTTATAGAGCTGAATTATGCACTGTTGGTGGGAATGTAAATTAGCACAGCTACTGGGGAAAACATTATTGTTTAAACAAACTGGAAATAGACTTTTCATATTATCCAGCAATCCCTCTACTGGCCATACAACCAAAAGACATGAACACATAGTATCTAACAGATACCTGCACCACAATGTTTACAGCAGCACTGTTCACCATAGCCAAATTGGAATTAATCAAGGTGTTCATCATCAGATGGATCAATAAAGAAAATGTCACACACACACACACACACACACACACACATAATGGAATATTATTCAGCTATATGGAATTCTTCAGTCTACCCATTTTGCTTTATATATTTTGTTCCTTTGTTGTTTATTGCATATGTATTTACTATTGCTATGCATTTTTGGTAAATTAGCCCTTAAAGGAGTATTTAATGCTCCTATGTCCGGAATTTTTCTCTTCTTTAATGTCTATGACAAAGTTTTCTAGATCTTCCAGAACAAATCACCATGTGTTGCATGTTGCAAAACAATAACATTTATCCCTTCACTGTTTTAGAGGCCAGAGAAATCCAAGATTCAGGCGTCAGCAATGATGGCTCTACCTCAAAGCTTTGAGGGAGAATTAGCCCATGTTTCCCTCCTAGTTTCTGGAGGCTACTGGAAATCCTTGGCATTCCTTTTTATGTGATTCCATCCTTTTAATATTTTGCTCCTTCTTCACATCTTCTTTCTTTTATCTATGTCTTCTTGCGTTTCTTTAATGACCTCTACCAATGCAATTATGACCTCTTATAATTCAGAATTATTCATCCTTCATATTCTTAACTATATCTTCAGAGACCTTCTACAATTAGTCTCTAATCCATTTTGAGTTGACATTTGTTTGTGGTATAACATGCAGATTAGAGTTAATTTTTAAATATGAATATTAAAATTATTTAATACCATTTCTTAGTAAGACCATATTTCTCTCAAACTATTATTGTATTAGATCTTAAAATTAATATATGAATATTAGAATATAAGATAAACACACAAAATTTAATAATTTTTTTTTTACAGGCAGAGTGGACAGTGAGAGAGAGAGAGACAGAGAGAAAGGTCCTCCTTTGCCGTTGGTTCACCCTCCAATGGCCGCCGTGGCTGGCGCGCTGCTGCTGGTGCACTGCGCCGATCCGAAGGCAGGAGCCAGGTGCCTCTCCTGGTCTCCCATGCGGTGCAGGGCCCAAGGACCTGGGCCATCCTCCACTGCACTTCCTGGCCACAGCAGAGAGCCGGCCTGGAAGAGGGGCAACTGGGACAGAATCCGGCGCCCCGACCGGGACCAGAACCCGGTGTGCTGGCGCCGCAAGGCGGAGGATCAGCCTAGTGAGCTGCAGCGCCGGCAAAATTTAATAATATTTATATAAACCAGAAACAAATATTATTTTAAAATTAAAAATATAATTTTAATAGCATTAAACTTATGAAATACTTTAGGATGAATTTGAAAACATATGTGCATAGCTTTACACTGAAAACTTCAAAGCATTGCCTTGAGAAATAAAATTAGCACTAAATAAATGGAGATCTACAACCATGGTCTTGTATCAAATTAAGATATTAATTTTACCTAGCTTGACTTACATATTTTATAGAATCACAGACAAAATTCTAGCATTATTTTTGGAAGAAATTAAAACAATAATTTTAAAATGTATTAGGAAACGTAAAGGACCTAGAGTCAACAAAATAAGTTTGAAAAAAAATTGTGAAGTGCTGACTTTAAAATGTATTGTAAAGCAATGGTTCTCAAGATAATGTTCCATTATTGTAAAAAAAAAAAAAGGAACAAAATAAAGAATCGAGAAATAACTCTTGATTTATTTATTTTGTATTGATTGATTGATTTTATAAGGTATTTATTTGAACAGTAGGGTCAGGAGGGTGGGAGTGAGAGAGGGTGAGAGAAGACAAGAAGGAGGAAGGGAATATCATTATGTCTTAGAAGTGTGTCTACAAATCATATTATACCTGTTAAAAACTAATTAAAATTAAAATTTAAATAATCTTAAAGTAAAAAAAGAAGAAAGAGAGTGAGAAAAAGAGATCTTCTATTTGTAGGCTTTCTCCCCAAATGGCCAAAAAAGCCAGGACTGTCCCAAGTGAAAGCCAGGAGCCAGGAACTCCATCCTGGTCCTCTACATGAGTGGAAGGGAGTTGGGCCACCTTCCACTGCTTTCCCAGGCACTGTAGCAGGGAACCAGATTGGCAGTGCAGCAGCCTGGACTGGAATCAGTACTCCAATATAGAATGTCCACATTGCAGACGGTGGCTTAATCCCCTATGCCACAATGTTGGCCCCAAAATATAACCTGTTCAACAAAGGTGCTAGAACATTGGGGTATTCATGTTTAAAAAAAAATAAACTTCAATCCACACTTAATTCCATAAGCGAAAATCAACTAAAATGAATTAAAAATGAATGTACATGTAATTCTTAAGCTTTTAGAAAAAAACCTGTTTCCTTGCTTGCATTAAGCAAAGATTTCTCAGATTCAAGTAAAAAATCCATATTATCAAAAAAGTAGTGTGGATGTTTGGCCTAGCAGTTTAGATGATAGTTAAGAAGCCTGCGGGGCTGACACTGTGGCATAGCAGGTAAAGCCGCCACCTGCAGTGCCGGTATACCATATGGGTGCTGGTTCGAGTCCCAGTTGCTCCACTTATGATCCAGCTCTCTGCTATGGCCTGGGAAAGTAGTAGAAGATGGTCCAAGTCCTTGGGCCCCTGCACCCGCGTGGGAAACCCGAAAGAAACTCCTGGTTCCTGGCTTCAGATTGGCACAGCTCTAGCCATTGTAGCCAACTAGGGAGTGAACAAGCAGATGGAAGACCTCTCTCTCCCTCTCCTTCTCTCTGTGTAACTCTGACTTTCAAATAAATAAATAAATGTTTAAAAAAAATAAAGGCACTGATCCTATTCATCAAGGCTCTGAATGAGGGAACACAAATACTCAGTCTGGAGCAGTGATCCTATCAGTTCCTGCCACTGGGGAGGGGGAGCACTGTGGGGAGCAACCCGGACTGGACTGAGTTACTGGAATTAGGACTTATTCTATGCATCTGCTCTCCCACAATATGGCGCTGGGAGAGGAGGCAACAGCTTCTACCCAGCTGCCTCTCACCAACTTGACAAGCTGCAGGACCTGCTCCTGATTGGAGGAAAGCAGCGTACTTGGCGTGTGGGCAGCCGAGTTAGGATTGGCGGAGGAGGACTATAAAGGAGGAGAGAGACGGCATGCACCAGGAACATCTAGGGGGAACATCTATCTGAAGGAACACCTGTGCAGCCCCCGAGAGAGCCGGCCGGCGGTGTGCCGCTCCCCTGCGGAAGTGGGGAATGTGGCAGGGGGAACCGCCCTTCCACGGAGGTGGAAGGGACGGTAGCCAATCCAGGAAGGACCAGCAGCCAACCCGGGAAGAACCAGCAGCAAACCCGGGGAGGGCCGAGCAGACGAAAGAACAACGCAGGGTCCTGTGTCGTTCCTCCATGAAGACGGGGAGCGACAGAGCACCAATGGATATAACGCTTCCAATATGCAAGCTGAGTAAGTCCTAGACTTCTGCTATACAACAGAGTGCTTATAGCTAACAAAACTACACACGTCAAAATGATTAAGAGAGTATATCTAATATTAAGTGACTTAGCACAACCAAATAAAAATAAAATATTTGGCAAGGGTGAAATTTTAGAGTATGTTTATAGGAGCATCCTTTGGGTACCTGTATTTTATCCATGTTTTTTGTCATAGTTTTCACTGAAATGTTGCTTTGTTTGTGTTCTTCTTATATTAATGTAATCAATTCCTCTACTATATATGTTCAAGAATGTCTCCCAATTAATACCATGCTTTTAAAATCTAAAAGAGAGGGCCAGCATTGTGCCATAGAGGGTAAATCTGCTTCCTATATGCAGCATCCCATATGGGTGCCGGTTTATGTCCAGGCTGCTTCACTTGCAATCCAGATCCCTGTTAATGGCCTGGGAAAAGCAGCATAACATGGCCCATGTGACTGGACCCCTACCACCCACATGGGAGACCCAGATGAAGCTCTGGCTGCTGGCTTCAGCCTGGCCTAGTGTTGGCCAATGCGGTCATCTGGGGAATGAACCAGCTGATGTAAGATATCTCTCTCTCTCTCTCTCTCTCTCTCTGAAATCCTTTCCAATACATAAATAAAATAATTTTTAAAAATAAATAAAATGTGAAAAAGAAAATCTAGGGCTGTATCTTAGAAGGGATGTTCATAATTTTTTGAATTTTACCTCCAGGAAGACCACTCAGACTTGAAAGTGAATATATGAGAAAAGCAGCCTCTTTTTTCAGTCAGAGAGAGGGCAAAACTATTTTGAAACATGATCAAAGGCATGAGAAAGGCCTGTCCTTTATAAGAAAATACAATACCAGAGCCTTACCTGACCTGGAGGAAGCACCATTATCCACTCCAGCCTACACTACTTCTGTCTAGAGAGGTAGATTGCTAAGAAATGCTTCTAAAAGTCACAGCCCAGGGACGGGAGTTCACACACACACACACAAAAAACTAGATATAATCACAACACTTTAGTATGCTTTCCTCTCTGAGGCCTTACCACCACATCCACGGGGCTTCAGTATCGTGACATTGGATTAAAATCAAGACACCTGCAAGACACAGGCTTTATTTAAGGAATTCTTGGAAACACAAGCACAACAGGAGATGAAACAAAGGAGGAAACCAGAGGAATCTAAATCGTCTACCACATTTATCAACTGAAACAATAAATACAGTCTAATTCTTGCACAAATTAACATAAAACTTCACATGCACAGCCTTTGTTCTCCATCTTACAGTACAACTTTCAAAGGCACACTAAAAGGGAAGAAAACCACAGTCTGAAAATACAAAACAGTATCGAAATCAGACACAGATAGAACACAGAGTTTGGAATTATCAGGCAAGGGAATTTTTTCAATTATGAACACGAGGAATATTAAAGACTCTAATAGACAACATGAAAGAACAAATGAGCAATATAGGCATAAAATTTAATCTCTAAGAAAGAATCAGGCAGATATGTAAGACAGCAAAAGCCCTGTAACAGCAGTGAAGAATGTCTGCTTCATCATACTGGGTGCAGCCAAGAAAAGATTCACTGACACTGAAGATTTATCATAGTAACTTTGCAAACTGAATTTCAAAGTGGAAAAGAACCTGTGGCAGGCATTTGTCCTAGCAATTAAGAAGCCTGAAAGGACTCTTTCGAGTAACATCAGAATGCCTAACTGTGAGCCCCGGCTCCGGCTCCTAACTCCAGCTTCCTGCTAATGCAGACCTGGGAGGCAGCAGTGATGGTGCAAGGGGGGAGGATTTCTTGGGCTGACACCATGGTTCACTTGGTTAATCCTCCACCTGAGACAGCAGCATCCCACATGGGTGTCAGGTTCTAGTCCCGGTTGCCCCTCTTCCAGTCCAGCTCTCTGCTGTGGCCCCGGAGTGCAGTGGAGGATGGCCCAAGTGCTTGGGCCCTGCACCCCATGGGAGACCAGGAGGAAGCACCTGGCTCCTGGCTTTGGATTGGCGCAGCGCCGGCTGTAGCGGCCATCTGGGGAGTGAACCAATGGAAGGAAGACCTTTCTCTCTGTCTCTCTCTGTCTCTCACTGTCTATAACTCTACCTGTCAAATAATTTTTAAAAAGATTTAAAGGGGGGGGGGGTGGATTTCTGCCGCCTTTGCAGGAGATCTGAACTGATTCCTGACTTCCAACGCTGATGGCAGCATTTGGGGTCTGAGCCTTGGACGGGAGCAGGAGCTCTCGCTCTCTCCTTCTGTTTCTCTACTTCTCAAATAAACAAACAAAATATTCTCAAGAACTGTGGGGCAATTACAAAAGGTATAACCTTTGCAAATTGAGAATAGGAGCAGAAGAAATAGTTGAAGTAATGCTGCCTAATAATTTTCGAAGATCAACAAATATATAAAAAGTCAAAGATCCAGGAAGCTCAGAAAACACTAAGAACAAATAATGAAACCATCTATGCATAGGGATATCAATTCCAAATTGCAGAAAGCAAAAGAAAAAGAGAGTATCTTGAAAAGAGCAAAAGGAAGGGGGGAATGGTTTATCTATAAGGAACAAGAAAAATCACATTTGTCTCCTTGTTAGAAATCATGAAAGCAAGAGCAAAGAGAAATATTTACAGTTGTGAAAGAAAAGCAATACCAATGTAAATCTAGAAATCTGTCTCCAGTGAAATTATTCTTCAACAGTGAAAAAAAAAAAAGATTTTCTCAAACAAAAGCTGAGGGATTTTATTATCACTAGACCTGTCCTACAAAAAAAAAAAAAAAACTCAAAAAGTTAGTGGAAAGTGGAATGAAGCAGTAAATTTACTTTAGTATAAAAACTTTTGAAATTTGTGCATATTTTTTCCTAATCAGACTTTTCTATAACCGTGTTGAAGACTCCTGGTATTAAAATCTCTGGGGAGGTTCTCAGGGCTTCTTCCTGCCTGGTGCTGGCACGTGGACTTTCCTTGAAGCATGCCCCCTAGATAGCGGTGTTCACTCACGCCTCAGACGAAGACGTCGAGACCAGCTCCTGGCCCGAGGTCAGAGGACTCAGGGGCCTCTCGGGGTTTGTACAAGGGAGAAGAAGAACAAGAAACGACGGAACATATTGATGAAATACAGAGCAGAAATAGACTTAGTGAACAAGTCAGTGCAGGGATGTTGAAAGTAGAACAGAAATATAACAAACTCAGCCAACCATTTATTCAGAAGAGGTCAGAACTGATCAACAACAAAACAAATTTTGGGGGTAACAGCATTTGTCAAGCACCCACACGTACCTGCACTGCTTGGGGAGGAGGATGAAGAGGTGCTGCACTATCTGACCAGAGTGGAAGGGACAGCATCCGCAGATGTTAAATCCAGTTGCAGAACAGATTTGTAATTTGATGGAAATCCTTAATTCAGAAATGAAGTTCTCTCTACAAAATTTCATCTGAATGAGAGTGATGATCCGTCTTCAAAGCCCACTGAAACCAAATGGAAATCTTGAAAGGATTTGTTGAAACGTTCAAGTCAAATGCAGAACAAAGCCAGTAGGAAGAGGCAGCAGGAGGGGCCACTGAGTTCTGCCCCTGGTTTCCTGACCTTTCTGACGCAGGTGCAGATGGGTTAGGAGAGGCCATCAAGGATGAGATTTGGCCAAATCCATTACAGTGCTATTTGGTTTTGATATGGATAGTGAGGAACAGGAAGGGGAAGGAGAAGGAGGAGGAGGATTGGAAGACATTGATGGAGATAAGATGAAGGTGAGGAAGAGGAAGATGATGAAAGAGAAGGAGAGGAGAATGAAGGAGATGGTAACTAGTAGAAGACATCAATGGTTTCCAGCTTTTTTAATTCTCTCCAGGCTCTGGGATCATGTTCTCATCTTCTTGTTCCCCCACTCCCCAGTGCTCAGTCTCCCTGTTTTGTTTTGTTTTTTGTTTGTTTGTTTGTTTTAGAGATTTATTTATTTATTTGCAAGGCAGTGCCACAGAGAGGCAGAGGCAGAGAGAGAGAGAGAGGAGAGAGAGAGAGAGAGGTCTTCCATCTGCTGGTTCATTCCCCAGATGGCCACAACAGCTAGAGCTGTGCCAATCCGAAGCCAGGAGCTTCTTCTGGGTCTCCCAGGTGGGTGCAAGGGCCCAAACACTTGGGCCATCTTCCACTAATTTCCCAGGTCAAAGTAGAGAACTGGATCAGAAATGGAGCAGCCGAGACTCAAACTAGCTCCCACATGGGACACCGGCACTGCAGCTGGCAGCTTTTCCCTCTATGCAGCAGCGCCAGCTCCAAGTCTCCCTGTTTTTGAGGCCTCTTTTCTCTATACCATGATTCTCACCTTACTGTGGGGAAAATACTTTAGGCAGAATACAATTTGAAAGAATCTCTTCTCTGTCTCTTCCAAATTCATTTTTCTCCTTTTTTGTCTCGTCAACATTGTAAGGAATCGACACCACCAAGCTCTGTGGGAAAAAAGAAAATCTTCTGCCCCCTTGGCTCTGCTGGGAGCTGGAGGGGGCCAGGGCCTGTGTAGCAGAGCTCAGAATTCTAGCTTTTCCCTCCTTTCTTTTTATATTGGACTCAGAGATGACAGTGTGCCTCTGTGTGAATATGGATAGTTAGCATTTACCAACAAGGATCTGCCTACTTTCTCATGGTTGAAAAAAAGAAAAAAAAAAAAACATAAAAAAGGATAGGTTTGAGGTGCTTGGGTGGGTTGAGTAAGTAGTTTGACAACATGGATTCTCCTCCTGCATGTCTGATTGTGATGCTTAATGGACATCCTTTCAGTTTAAGATGACACTTTTAAAAATAAAATTCTCCTTAATGATGACTGGAGCCCTGCCACTTAATGGGAAAATCTACAAACCAGAAGAACCTGTGGGACCTTATTTGGAATTAACGTTTTCATTGTAATTTTGTTCCTGTTTATTATTTTTTAAGAATGATCATATTCAGTTTTAAACATTAGAACTGTACGGCTGGCGCCGCGGCTCACTAGGCTAATCCTCCGCCTGCGGCGCCGGCACACCGGGTTCTAGTCCCGGTCGGGGCGCCGGATTCTGTCCTGGTTGCCCCTCTTCCAGGCCAGCTCTCTGCTGTGGCCAGGGAGTGCAGTGGAGGATGGCCCAAGTGCTTGGGCCCTGCACCCCATGGGAGACCAGGAAAAGCACCTGGCACCTGGCTCCTGGCTCCTGCCATCGGATCAGCGTGGTGCGCCAGCCGCAGCGTGCCGGCCGTGGCGGCCATTGGAGGGTGAACCAACGGCAAAGGAAGACCTTTCTCTCTGTCTCTCTCTCTCACTGTCCACTCTGCCTGTCAAAAAAAAAAAAAAAAAAAGAGTCTTTTAAGGGCTGGCACCGCTGCTCGATAGGCTAATCCTCCGCCTGTGGCCCCGGCACACTGGGTTCTAGTCCCAGTCTGGGCGCTGGATTCTGTCCCGGTTGCCCCTCTTCCAGACCAGCTCTCTGCTGTGGCCAGGGAGTGCAGTGGAGGATGGCCCAAGTGCTTGGGCCCTGCACCCACATGGGAAACCAGGAGAAGCACCTGGCTCTTGGCTTCAGATCAGCGCGGTGTGCCGGCCGCAGCGCGCCAGCCACAGCAGCCATTGGGGGTGAACCAACGGCAAAGGAAGACCTTTCTCTCTGTCTCTCTCTCTCACTGTCCACTCTGCCTGTCAAAAAAAAAAAAGAAAAAGAAAAAGAAAATTAGAACTGTACAAGTTGCTTTGCTACAACAAAACTGTGAACACAAAGAATCTGATGCATTTCTCCCAGAATAAACTTTATGATTTTTCAAGTTTGACTTGTGTAAGTAACATAATTGTCAAACTTTATCATATTAATTTCATAATTTTGATATGCAGTTTGCAGGATGACCTCAGGGCTATGTGAGTTGAGTAAAGGGATTTGAATCATTGTGTTAATGTCTCCTTACCTCGGAAACATAGACACAACTTGCCATTAGTTTCTTTTTTTAAAAAATTTATTTGACAGGTAGAGGTATAGACAGTGTGAGAGAGAGACAGAAAGAAAGGTCTTTCTTTCATTGGTTCACTCCCCAAATGGCCGCTATGGCCAGTGCTGCACCAAACTGAAGCCAGGAGCCAGGTGCCTCTCCCTGGTCTCCCATGCAGGTGCAGGGGCCCAAGCACTTGGGCCATCCTCTACTGCCTTCCCAGGCCATAGCAGAGAGCTGGACTGAAAGAGGAGTAACTGGGGCTAGAACTTGGTACCCATATGGGATGCCGGCGTTGCAGGCGGAGGATTAACCAAGTGAGCCACGGCGCCGGTCCTGCCATTAATTTCTTCAAATATTCACACCATTTGGATAGCAGATTGCTCAACTCAGTTTTGGGTGTGTCATCTCAAATTGGCAGTTTTTAAATGGGCATTAATTTACTTGAATATAATAGTGCCTGCTGCCACCATCAAACAGACTTGGTGCTCTAAAGCCAAGTTAGACATGAGACAGTTGTCACCTAATTATGCCCCCCGGACATAGGCTCTCAGAGTAAAATATTCCATATTGGTGCTTAGGTGGTTGTAGTGTCTGTGAGAAGCTCTCTCCAGTGTAACTTTGTCTGGGCAGGATAATGGACTCTTTTCTGCTCAATGCTCATTGTACAGACGCATTTTTCGAGAAGCTTCCTAATGCATAAGATTTTTAGTGTCGTAAAATAGCTAAAGTTAATGTCACTTTTTCAGAAATTAGTTAATAGGCACCCTGGAAAAAGCCAATGTTTTTGATGTATAAATACTTATATATAGATGTATTCCATCGATAGGCAAAGTGTAACACATTTGTGCACAAGTCTCTGCTGAGTGACTGCATCACTGTATGCAAGTCAGGAATCGTGCGCCAATAAAGGAACATCAAGATTTTTATGGATAGCTCAGTCCTCTTGCTTTATAGATAAGTTGTGTGCCTTTGGACTTAGACAGTCACATTTTCAGAGACTCAACAACTTCAAATTGTTGAGTACAAATTGCAGCAAGGGTATCTGTATAAAAGGTTTGAGTTGGTCAATATGAAATTCATGGACTAATTTTATTTGGAATGTAAATAAGTTTATAAAAAAATAAAATGCTTGGGGAGAAGAAAAGTAACATATATGCAAAACTTGGATCCACACAACGCAATGGAATGCATAACAGAAGAAATAATTGAAAATGAAATATAATCTATTTTCTTTCCTATTGTTTATGTAATAGCTGACTGTTCAAAGCAAAAACACAATAATGTATTGGGTGATTATAATATATGGATAAATGAAATAAATTATAACAATGCTATAAGGGTTGGTATAGGGGAACTGGGAATGCTCAGTTATGAAGTGCCTATATTACACCTTCAAGAGAAACAATGTTATTTGCAAGTGGATTTAGATTTTTGTGGGAGACCTAGAAGAAGGTCCTGGCTCCAGGCTTCATATTGGCCCAGCTCCGGACATTTGGGGAGTGAACCAGCTGATGGAGGACCTCTCTCTCTGTCTCTGCCTGTGGGGAGCAACTCGGACTAGACTAAGTTACTGGAATTAAGACTTATTCTATGCATCTGCTCTCCCACAATATGGCGCTGGGAGAGGAGGAAACAGCTTCTACACAGCTGCCTCCAGTTCAACCAATAAACAGCAGGACCTGCTCCTGATTGGAGGAGAGCAGCGTACTCGGCGTGTGGGCAGCCGAGTTGGGATTGGTGGAAGAGGACTATAAAGGAGGAGAGAGATAACAAGCACCGGGAACATCTATCTGAAGGAACACCTGTGCAGCCCCCGAGAGAGCCGGCCAGCGGTGTGCCGCTCCCCCGCGGAAGTGGGGAAAGTGGCTGGGGGGAACTGCCCTTCCATGGAGGTGGAAGGGTCGGTAGCCAACCCGGGAAGAACCAGCAGTAAACCCGGGGAGGGCCAAGCAGACAAAAGAACAGCGCAGGGTCCTGTGTCGTTCCTCCACGAAGAGGGGGAGCGACATAATGGTGCCGTGACTCGGATATGAAGCCTAGGCAGGGTTTAGTGTCGTTCCTCCACGAAGAGGGGGAGCGACATCTGCCTCTCTTTAATCTGCCTTTAAAGTAAATAAAATAAACCTTAAAAAATAAATAAATAAAGTCAGAAAAGTCACAAAAAGAGGAAAAACACAATCAAGTACAATTAACAGAAAAGTTACAGATATTAATGCAACCATATAAATAATCACTTTATGTTTTAATAGTCTCCATATATCATTTAAAAGATGAAGTCTATAGAAGTGGGTTAAAAAATCAGTATATGTTGTCTAGAAGAAACTCACTTTAAATATGAAGACAAATACAGATTAAAAGTAAAAAGATGAAAAAACATACCATATTAACACTAATTAAAAGAAAACTAAAATACCTATATTAATCTCAGACAAGGCAGAATTCAGTGCAGGAAGTGATCAGGGGTAAAGAAGAGAGTTACAGAAATGATGAAGGAACAATTCTCCAGGCACTAGTAAAGGTTAATATGCATGCACTTAATAACAGAGCAGCAAAATGCATAAGGTAAACATTGATAGAACTGCAAGGATGAATATAATAATCCACTGTGACAGTTGGAGACTTTTACACCCTTATATTTGTGAGTGACCAAATTAGCAGTTAGAAAATAAGTAAGCATAGAGATGACATGAACATGAAAAGCATCAATAAATTTATTCTTTTCAATATTTATAACATACTAAATATGAGAGCAGCAGAATACAAATTCTTCTCAGAATCACATGAAACATTCACCAGGTTAGATCTAAGCTATAAAACACACCTTAAGAAATGTAAAATAATAAAAAATCATACAAAGTATACTCTCAGACCACAACAGAATTGAACTAGAAATTGATAACATAAAGACATCAAGAAGAATCCCCAAAATGTATAGCTATTATATAATACACTTCTCAATAACTTATGGATCAAAGAGGAAACTACTCAAATCACTTAATTTAATTTAATTAATAGTAAATTCAAACATAATTTGCACTAAATGGACATGAAATATAAATTATCGATATTTGTGAGATGCAGCAAAAGCAGTCCTTGCAGGGGAATTTATAGCACTGACTGCATCTATTACAGAAGAAATATCTAAAATCAATAGTCTACCACTTTAGAAAACTAGAAAAAAAGAATAGTGTAAATCTAAGTAAGTAATGTAACAATAATAACAATAAAATTATGTAATCAATCAACAAAGTTGAAAACATAAAATCAAATAAAGCCAAAAGCTATTTGTTCAGATTGTTAAGTTCAACAGAATTGACAAAATTCTCTATCTAGGCAATTCAAGAACAAATGAAAGACCAAAATTATTAATATCACAAATGAAAGAATGGCCATCACTACAGATTACATGGACATTAAAAATATTATAAAGGCATATTATGAACAACTCTTTTTCTACAAATTTTATAACTTAGATAAAATGGAATAAATCTTTCAGAAACACAAACTACAAATACTTAATGAATGTACCTACAAAAACTTAATCTTAATGGACCTAAATCTATTAAATAAATTGAGTTAATTATTAATAATTTCTCATTAAAGAAAGCATAACCCAGACGATTTCACAGTTAATTATTTTAATTTAAGGAAAAATGATAACAATTTTTATCCTTCAACCAGAAAGTAGAAGTCAAGTTAACATTTCATTACCCATTCTATGAGACCAACATTATCATAACAAAAACAGAGACATTATACACACAAGGGAACAAATTGACCGATATCTCTAATGAACATGGATGCAAAAGTTCTAGAGAAAATTTCAGCAAATCTAATTAAATGATGTATAAAATATAGTATTATTATGCACTATTATTGATTAAGATTTATCCCAAGCAAGCAACATTTGCAAGTCAATTAATATAAGTGTATTCCTTCACATCAAGTCCAAGATTCAATGAAAAAACTCATAAGCTTATACCATTACATGCAGAAAGGAAACACAAAATTCAAAACCTTTTCTATGAAACTTTCAGAAATTAGGAATAGAGGGAATTTTCTTCAACTTTATAAAAAATTTACAAAAAACTGACAGTTAACACGATACGTGATGTTATGAAAGTAGATGCTTTCCTCTTATTATTAGGAACTGGCAAGAATGTTCCCTTGGAACATTCGTATTCAATATCATATGGAAATGCCTAGCTAATTCAACACTAGAAGAATAGGAAAATGGAATGAGACAAGAAAAGAAATCAAATGTATACAGATTGGAAAGGTAAAAATAAAATGATTTTTGCTCACAGCAACACATCTGTCTATACAGAAAACACTACTTTAAAGAATAGACAAAGAAGAAAACCCTCTTGACAGCCAATTCTAGCAAAGTTTCAGGATACACAGTACAGTAAATATACAAAAATCATTTTCTTTTCTATATAATAGTAATGAACAGTTGAAATTTTAAATTAGAAGTTCAATGTCATTTACATTAGCACCTACAATGAATACTCAGATAAAAATCCAGCAAAATATACTCAAAATCTTTATGAAGAAACTAAAAAATTTTAATTAAAACAGATCTAAATAAATGGAAATTTATTCCAAATTTCCATGGAAATTTGAAGGCTTAACATAGATAAAATATCAATTCTTACCAACTTGATTTATGATTCCAATTGCAATCCCAATCTAATTGCCAGCAAGTTATTTTTTATATCAACAAGTTGACTTCGACATATTTAGAGAGAGGCAAAAGCCATAGAATAGGTAACAAAATATTACAAGAAGAAGCAGGAGGAGGAGGAGGAGGAGGAGGAAGAAGAGGAGAATAAAAAGAAGGAGAAGAAGGAAAAGAAGAAGATGGATTGACAATATGCAACTTCAATACTTCAAAGCTATAGTAACCAAGACAATGGGGCTAGAAAGAATAGATATGGGGCAGACATTGTGGCATAGTGGGTTAAGTTTTGGTTTGAGTCCTGGCTATTCCACTTTTAATTCAGCTTCCTGCAAATGCACCCTGGGCGTTAGCAGATGATGACTCACATGTGTGGTCTCTGGCCCCCTGCTTGGGAGACCTCAATGGAGATCTGGGCTCCTGACTGGCCTGACCCAGCTCTGGGTGTTGTGAGCATTTGAGAAGTGAACCAGCAGATGGAAGATCTCTCTCTCTCTCTCTCTCTCTCTTTATCTATCTCTATCTCTCTCTCAAGTAGATGAAAATAATCATTAAAAATACCCATACAAGAACAGAATAGATCAATTAAGCAAAATAGAAAGCCCAGATCAACTGATATTTGTCAAAAAAACAAAAGGGATAGCCTTTCCAAAAATTATGCTAGAAATTTTTCATATGCATATATTAAGAAATTGAGGGACAGGCATTTTGAGCAAAGGTAAGTTACATATCTGGTGAAGGACTTGATGCAAAAAATTGCAATACAAGAATTCTTAAAACTCAAAACTCAGCAAATTGGAAACATGAAATCCAGGTGGAAATGTACAGAGGATCTGAAAAGACATTTAATTAAGAAAGATATAGAAAATGTGCACATGAAAAGATGCTCGACATTATATGTTACTAGTGAATTGCATGTTGAAATAGCAATGCGATATCATTAACTCATGTATGAGCATTAGAGTGATTAAAATACAAAACACTAACAATAGCAAATACTAGTAGTAGAACCATAAGAACATACATTCACTGTTGAAAGAAATGCAACATGGTATAGTCACTTGAAAGGTTAGTGGTTTGTTTGTTTGCTTGCTTGCTTTACCAAACCTATGCATATAATCTTATTAGGTGATCCAGGTATTGCAATTCTAGAGATTTTAAAATTGAGTTGAAATTAAAAACCAACAAAAATATTTATAACACCTTTATTCATAATCACTAAAAATGGGAAGCAACTAAACTATTTTCAAAAACTGAATGAATAACCTGTTAAACTGATACAGTGGAGTATAATTTCTTAAGAAGTAAGCTACTAAGTCATGAAAAGACATGAAGGAATATTAAATGCATACTACCTAGTGAAAAAAAGCCCATCTGGAAAGGCAGTATGCTGTATGATTCCAAAAACAGAACATACAAAATATATGTAGATGTGTATGCATATTATATACACATGCATATATATACTTATATACATATATAATCTTAAATTATCAACAAAATATTATTGATTTAGAAATAAATATCTATGGATGTTGTTGATATTCATCTTTCTAAGAATCAGTAAGCAGTGCTAGTAATCTTACTAAATAAAATGGATGAGAACTATTCTAATATTTTCTGTGGCATTTCACAGGCTTACAGAGAAAATGTTCTACCATGATGATGAAAATTCTTAGAACCGTGATGCAAAGATTTGTAATTAAGCCCTTGCAAAACATGGATTTTGATGAGTTCTTCTCGTGCTGGGGACAGTAGATAATTAATTGATGTTGACTAAATTACCGATTTAAAAAGTGAGTCTTGCTGTGCAGCAGTGGTGAGACAGAGAGTTAACTGTGATTCCAGGAGAGAAGACGTTCTGTGGTATAAACTGTGTGGCAGCAGCAGTACCTGTTTACCTCCATGACTCTTTATCTTTGATCACATGGCTGTTGTCAGAACCTGTGATAAACTGAAGAGAAAGGATATATTAATATGTTTTCCTGTCATCCAAGACAAGATATACAGAATTGGATGCTTGAAATATTCATTAATAAGACATAGGCTGTCAGCATTGTTATAGCAAGGCAAGCTAAATCCACTATGATTGAGCACCTTCATCTTAAATGTAATTTGCACTAAAAGGTAGGCAAAGAGCCAAAGGCCCATAACCCTACTGGAATGTGAAGGACTTGAAAAGAAAGAAGAGACACCATTTTCCTTGAGACCATTGGTTTGTAGGAAAAAATCACAAGGTTTCTTTCTGTCTATCTTGCTTTCGCTCTTGCTCTTGTTCTACACATTGCTCTGACTTTTTTCTGAGTGTGTGCACTCACATATTTGTACACCTGTGCATGTAACCAAAGCAAGAGAAGTATAGAGCCCGTTGAACCCTACTTTCACTTGATATTCAACTATGGAATATTCAGTAAAAAGAGAGTTAAATTTAACCAACATTTTTGGCCTATTGTGAGAAATCCATAGAAATAGAAACATGACACATTTCCTTGTTGATGACATTTATGAAAAGTTTTGCTCAAATGATCAAATAAGCCATGTTAGACATTTATATGGCTGCATTTAGACTAATATTGTTGATTTCACAACAGAAATTTCCTGTCAAACATCACATCCAATTCATTCATGTTTGTGATCAAATTTCTCAACTAGTTAGAACCACATTCATTTACATCTAAAGAAAATCCTGTTCTAATAAGATTTATGTTTGCCCACAAAATGAGAAGTCCAGAGACAGAGAGCCACTTGTAGATTGACAGTTTCACTATGCCAGTGTCACCCACACAACCCCTCTCTCAGTCCATTCCATCATCCTAATTGTGTGGCTTTCCTCCTCCTGATCCATAGTTAGACCTTCAAACTCACATTATAGGAAAGAACAGGAAAAGGCACAAAAAGCATATATGCCAGCACAAACTGCCTTTTTAAAAAACATTTTTTTAAGAAAGGGAAGGAGAACACTCATTCATAGATTCACTCAACCTAATGCCCACAACAGCTTGTACTGGGCTAAGCCAAAGACAAGATCCAGAAACTCAATCCAGGTCTTCCACGTTGGTGGTAGGAACCTAATTAACTTGAGCCATCGTATTGCCTCTCCCGGGTCTGCATTAGCAGGAAGCTGGGACCAGGAATCAAAAACAGGTACTCTTTTATGGAATACAAGCTACTCAACCAATGTCATAAGCAGCTTCTAAATCACCAGGCTAAAATGACGATCTTCTCAAATTTTCAAAAGAAAAAGTTCCAGAAACTCCATTCAGTCGAAAATTCTATTTACATCTCATTGGCTAAGACTAGATTTAACAATAATGTTGCAAGTCAGCTGGGAAGCTCCCCCCACCCCAAATCTGGGAACACAACTGTCCCAAGCAAACTTTCAATCTTGGTAGCAAATATAAAGGGGAGAAACCATACTGAGCAAACATATAGCCAGGTCTACAACCCTCTGTCTATATTAAACTTCACTGACTTCCTTTTCCTTACATTCACATTTTCAATGTATTTATAGCACCTTCAGCTTTCAAAAACAGTAACTTCAGGAATCATTGTTTTCTCTTTGGAACACATTGGCAAAAACAAATAATTATTCTTTCAGAAAAGAAATTCCTCAAAGCAATGCAAGTTTTCTATGGCTGGGTTATAACCAAATATAACAAAAAAAAATGAATAGATTCTTAGGTAGCCTTATTGTACATGTTAAGATTAGGCACAAATCAATTTCTAGTCTATGGTTATATCACTGTAACCCTAAGATCCATAGAAAACCCAAGTTTCCCACATTCACAATGAGTGTGACATCCTAGGTTTTTGTACTTTTTATTTATTTATTTATTTGACAGGTAGAGTTATAGACAGTGAGAGAGAGAGACAGAGAGAAAGTTCTTCCTTCCACTGGTTCACTCCCCAAATGGCTGTTATGGCCAGCGCTGCACCCATCCGAAGCCAGGAGCCAGGTGCTTCCTCCTGGTCTCCCATGCGGGTGCAGGGACCCAACCACTTGGGCCATCCTCCACTGCCCTCCCGGGCCACAGCAGAGAGCTGGACTGGAAGAGGAGCAGCTGAGACTAGAAACCAGCGCCCATATGAGATGCCATCACTGCAGGCGGAGGATTAACCAAGTGAGCCATGGCGCCGGCCCCGGTTTTTGTACTGTTTTGCCAGAGTGGAGAGATTTTGCTATTAATTTTTAAGAAGATGTATCCCGTGTGTATTGTAATTTTTGAAAAATGTTATTCCAGGAAACTCAGCTATTGTATTTCTCACATGACATCTAATATAATTCTTTTTCTTGGCATAAATAGGAAATACTTCCCCTATATTTCTCTGTTGACTTCAAACTTATTCCTTACCTCCCAGCTCTGCATGTCTGTTTTCATAAATCCAAATCAACCAAAGGACTGCTTGCACATTTTACAACAGAATTAAGGGAGTTACTTCCATCCCCATGGCAATATTCTCCTTTGTAATTCTTTAGAATTGAAAACCATTAAAGGAATTTGAAATCTCAGATACTGAAATTACATGGGTCACTTTGACAGTTCCAGAATTGTAGTGCTAATTTCTAAAGTTTACTGAGATATTTCACTATCATTCTCACCTGATTTTTAATTAATTTCTAAAGGGCAAGTCAAGCCCACCTAGATGCTATCAAAGAAAGACAATAAAAAGAAACACACTGATGACATAAAAAAAAAAAAACTTCAAAGTTGAAAATATGTAAACTTCAGTTCAAACACGAGGACTCAATTCCACAACAATGAAATACAAGATGAAGACTTCATTCTATTTCGTATTATCTAAGCACCTATTTCTAAGGTGTAACAGAAATACGAACTGTGGGCTGTGTCTGCCTCCCCTGAGGGCTGAAAGACAGTGAATAAGGAAAAATACAGATATTATAAGGGTGAGACCCAGAAATTAAAGAGATATCAGGTAAGGACCCCTCATTCACCTATACAGGGAGGCTTGCAGAACCCACTATGGGACTGTGCTTCATGGGCAAATTTTCATGGGTAAATTTCCTAACCAACATTTCTAACACAATGATGTATTACAATGAAAAATGAAGACTCAGTGAGTGTGGTAACATTCCACATATAGGTGGAACTAGCATGCAAACCCTGACACTCCTCGTGGGAGTAGTGTTCTCTTTCAAATAAAAAAAAAGGAAATTTTTAGCTGTAGACCTATCTACTCACAGGAAGACTTTCAAACCAACAAATCAACAATTAATATTGAAAGAATAAATAAAAGCCAGGTCAGCAGCAAGCATCCTTTGGAAGTCATCATAGAGACCATTTTTATTGACACTTTCATTTTGCTGAACCATTTTTATGTATTTTTATCATAGAATACCTTTAATGGTATACTCAAGTGCATCATTTCAAAACTCCTTTAAGAAAAAAATAAAAATGAAAATTTCAAGTACCACTGAATATTTTATCAGTGATCATTAGGACCTAAATAATCATGATAAGTCGATCTCAAGTGCAAGCAGAAAGCAACTGCTCCTATATGCTCAGAAAATGCTGCACAGAGTTCATCTGAATAAGAAGAATATTTGATATATATTGTTTAGCTGTAGAAAGCTTACTTCCAAAGCATATTTGGAATTTGTTCTTGTCATTGGCTTTGTAACGCTGTTTAAAGACTTTCTAATACAAAATCACAAATTAAAATCCATGAGACTCTTGGCTAAAAGAATACAAGAACAGCCACTCTGATTATGATATGCTCTTGCAATGAAGATTAAAGTCCTGGAGCAAGAACCTTCCTAAGAGATTTTCTTATGGAAGATGCTACCTAGCATGATGGTCTTTCTCAAGTCACTAAAATATGATAGTGCTTCACCCTGTATAGTAGCGGCTGTAATTAGCTTAGCATCTGAAATGAGCCAGTTACTTAAAAAGAAAGTCAAGCCACAATTAAAATGGACACAGAGTTGTCATCCACATCCTTAAGATGCATTTACTTAGCTCCTATAATCCTCTGTGCCACGTGGCTGGGGATGTAAAGAGGAGTATAATGTCTAGCCTTAAAGAATCCCAAAAGAGTTAACATATGTTTGACTATGTGGTAAATTCCACCTAAATGTTCATCAATTCCATTTACCCTTCCAGAATGCCAAGAAAGACCACATCTTCCAACCTCCCTTGTGGCTTGGTTGTTTCTATATAATTCAATATGGCTCAAAACAGATTTTCCATCTTCCTTCTCTGGTGCTGAACGCAAGACTTCCAGCAGAGTAGTCCAATGAGGGTGTAGAAGCAACCAGAACCACAGATAGAAGGAACTTGATTTCTGAATTACCACATAGAAGGTTGCCTACAAAACACCCTGTAGCATAATTGAGCAATGTATCATTACTGAATTCAATCATTGAAATTTGTCAATTAATTAGTCTGACTAAAGAAGTGACTACTGTGTGTCAAACACTTAATGTGTAAGAAATATTGCAGCAATTCCTTTCAGTTCTAAAATTCCTTCTAAAACAGCAGTTTGAACATAAAAACACAGCAGTTACATAATTAAAAACTACTTTGAAGGAACAGCATTTGGCCTAGTAATTAAGACACCAGTAGAGGGACGAGTGCTGTGGAGTAGTGGGTAAAGCCACCACCTGCGATGCCAGCAGCCTCTATAGACGCCAGTTAGTGTCCAAATTGCTCCACCTCCAATCCAGCGGCCTGGGAATAGCAAAAGACGGCCCATGTATTTAGGACCCTGCCACCCATGTGAGCGACCTAGAGTAAGTTACTGGTTCCTTATAAGTATTTAATGATCTCATTTGTAGATGATCACAGTTACACTCTCTAGGTCTGTGTGTGTGTGTATGTATGTGTGTGTGCATGTGTGCGTGTCTGTGTGTCTAATCATCTACCTCTAAAATTAACTAATTATTTAAACCTAAAAATACTTTCATAACCTATAAAATAAAAAAATATTTCACCAAAAGAAGGGTTAACAGGACAAAAGGAATTATACGTAAACACCTGGAAAAAATTTTGAATATAAGAATAATAAGGCTGGTGCAGAGGCTCACATGGCTAAACCTCCACCTGCGGCGCCGGCACCCCGGGTTCTAGTCCTGGTTGGGGCGCTGGATTCTGTCCCGGTAGCTCCTCTTCCAGTCCAGCTTTCTGCTGTGGCCCGGGAAGACAGTGGAGGATGGCCCAAGTGTCTGGGCCCTGCACCCGCATGTGAGACCAGGAGAAGCACCTGGCTCCTGGCTTCTGATCGGCGCAGCGCGCCTACCATAGTGGCCATTTGGGAGGTGATTCAATGGAAGGAAGATCTTTCTCTCTGTTTCTCTCTCTCTCACTGTCTAACTCTGCCTATCCAAAAAAAAAAAAAAAAGGGTAATAAAAACATACTCAAAAATATAGGAAAAATATAAAAATGGAAAAACGGGTTTCAGTATCAAACTCAAGTAAAATTTCAAACATGACTGGACAATATATCAGTAAGTATGTATTGTTGAAGCAAAATCATATATTTTTAATTTTAAAAAAATATTTTAACAAACAATAAAAATTACATATATTTATGGGGTACAATGTGATATTTCAGTGCACATATACATTGTACGATGTCCAGTCAGGGTAAATATATTTACCCCCTCAAACATTCAACATTTCTGTTCAATGAAAACTTCTAAAATCCTATCTTATAGGATTTTCTTTTGTAGTGAAATACATAGTACATAAACATTATCTATAATTATCCTATCTTGCAATAGTACTGAAGACATGTTACTACTCTTGTCTAGCCATAACCTACACTCATTAATCAACCTTTCCCCATCCCTCCTTCTCCTTTTTCCTCCCTAGCCACTGGAAGTCATGATATTTTAACTTAAATCACCTTTCTTTAGCCACATATGAATGAAATCACACTTATCATTCTGTGCTTGGCTTATTCCAGTTAACATAATGACCTCCAGTTCTATTCATGTTGTTGCAAATGTCAACATTTCATCATTTTGTGGCTGAGTAGTAATCCCATGGTGTGTATGTGCCACATCTTCTTTATCTGCTCTTCAGTAAATGAACATTTGGTTTTTTCCATTTCTTGGTTATTATGAATAAGGACTGCAATAAACATGGAAGTGAAGATATCTCAAAAAGGTATACATCTAAATTTTTATTGCTGTCAAATCTGTCATTTACATATGAAAGTAATTAAGTTTCTAAATATATCTACAGTTCAGATATACCAATTTATGCCTTTCTTGAAAAAAAACCTTATTTTATACTATATACTATTGACTGAGTAACTAAAAAGATAGTGTAGTAATGAAGAAACAATTTAAAACTTCAACTTCATACTGAATCCAATTAAATGTGAATACACTTGAGTCTTATTAAACATGAATTTGGGGCCAGCGCTGTAGTGTTGTGGGTAAAGCCGCAGCCTGCAGTGCCAGCATCCCATATGGGTGCCAGTTCAAGTCCAGGCTGCTCCACTTCCGATCCAGCTCTCTGCTATGGCCTGGGAGAGCAGCAGAAAATGGCTGAAGTCCTTGGGCCCCTGCATCCACATGGGAGACTGGGAAGACGCTCCTGGCTCCTGACTTTGGATTGGGACAGCTCTGGTCATTGCGGCCATCTGGGGAGTGAACCAGCAGATGGAAGATCTCTCTCTCTCTCTCTCTCTCTCTCTCTCTCTCTCTCTGCCTTTCTGTAACTCTGCCTTTCAAAAAAAATAAATAAATCTTAAAAAAACATGAATTAAATACAAAGTAATTCCAAAGATAACATGTTGGTATCAAATGTGATCATCTAATAAAGATAATCTGCTCATCATATCAAACTTCCAAACACAACATCTAAGATAGGGTGGAAAAGTTGAAGTAAATGTTTAGCTAATTCCTTATTTCACCTGAGACAGGAGACATTTTTGAATTCTCATCTTATTAAACAATAATGTGTAAATAAATTATGAATGAAACATCATAGTAACTTAAAATTATAGCAGTAACTGCCAAATTTTGTGTAAAAGTCAAAATCAATAAAGACTGTACAGTAAAATACAGAAAACAGGAAATGATAGAAAATAAATATTAAGTTAGTCAATGAATGCAAAATGCTTGATCTTGTCTCAAAAAGCAATGACACTTAGACTGTATTTGAAATAAAACCCCATAGATATTTATCTGAAGAAGATGTAAAAATGGCCAACAGCCACATGAAAAGATAACATTAATCATCAGAGGTATGCAAATAAAAACCTTGAGGAGATAGCATTTAATATCCACTAAGATGGCTGGACTTAAAAAGAGAAGCAATAAAAAATGTTGGCAAGGTAATAGAGCAATAGGAACCTTCATGCATTGCTGGTGTAAATGTAAAACAACGCAGCTACTTTGGAAAACAGTCTGATAGCTGCTCAAGAAATAGAGCATAGAGTTACCATTTGATTCAGTTATGAAATAAGAAAGCAAAAATTTACATGCAAATTATCACAGCAGTGTTATTCATCATACATCAAAAGTAAAAATGACCCAAATGTCCATTGATTGACGAATAACTATGTTAAATGCATAAATGGAATATTATTATGCTGTAAAAAGGAATGCATGACAGACATACATTACAGCATAATTAGGCCTTGAGAAAATTAAAGAAATCAGACACAAAAGGCCATGTATAATTCCATTTACATGAACTGTTCGTAATAGGCAGCTATGGATAGACAGAAAGTAGATTAGAGATTGCCTAGGGCCCAGGTAGAGAGTGGAGTGATTGGGAGATGATAACCAAAGGGTACAAGATTTTGCTTTAAGGTGATGAAATTATTCTAAAATTGTGGTAATGGTTGCACAACTCTGGACTTATCAAAAGCCATTACATTGTCAACTTGATGGGGCAAATTGTGTGATACATTAATTAAATCCTAATAAAGCTATTACCAAAAAATATAAAGCAAGTATACGCTAGTTTAGAAAAATACATCTAGTCTTAAAAGACTCTCTTTTTTTTTTGACAGGCAGAGTGGACAGTGAGAGAGAGAGAAAGGTCTTCCTTTGCTGTTGGTTCACCCTCCAATGGCCGCTGCAGCCAGTGCACCACGCTGATCCGAAGCCAGGAGCCAGTTGCTTCTCCTGGTCTCCCATGCGGGTGCAGGGCCCAAGCACTTGGGCCATCCTCCACTGCACTCCCTGGCCACAGCAGAGAGCTGGTCTGGAAGAGGGGCAACCGGGACAGAATCCAGCGCCCCGACTGGGACTAGAACCCAGTGTGCCGGGGCCACAGGCGGAGGATTAGCCTATCGAGCAGCGGTGCCGGCCCTTAAAAGACTCTTTTTTTTTTTTTTTTTGACAGGCAGAGTGGACAGTGAGAGAGAGAGACAGAGAGAAAGGTCTTCCTTTGCCGTTGGTTCACCCTCCAATGGCCGCCACGGCCGGCACGCTGCGGCCGGTGCACCACGCTGATCCGATGGCAGGAGCCAGGAGCCAGGTGCTTTTCCTGGTCTCCCATGCGGGTGCAGGGCCCAAGCACTTGGGCCATCCTCCACTGCACTCCCAGGCCACAGCAGAGAGCTGGCCTGGAAGAGGGGCAACCGGGACAGAATCCGGCGCCCCAACCGGGACTAGAACCTGGTGTGCTGGCGCCGCTAGGCAGAGGATTAGCCTAGTGAGCTGTGGCGCCGGCCCTTAAAAGACTCTTAAAAGACGCAAAAACATTTATCAAAGATCAGCAGGCAAATGAAAGAATGGAAATGATGATATTCATCTCAGATAGAAAGGAATAACTGAAATAAAGAAGGTCATTCGATTACTAATGAAATGAGTACAAATCACCTGAAGACACAAGATTTATAAATATTTGTGTTTAACAATGGAGTTTTAAAATAGATGAGGCCAAAATTAACAGAAATGTAAGAAAGTATTAATATAACTATAGTTCCTATAGAAAAAGTACTCTAAAAAGTAGAGCATAAAAAAGAAAAATAAGAATAACAATATAGAGATTTGAGTAATGTATCACAGGGTAGATTTTTTGAAGCATCTATCAAATACTTACATTAATTTGAACCAGCAAAACAGAAACTTAACAGCATTAATTTAATAGACTAACATTCTAATGACAATGAAATAAAAGTCAAGATAAGTACACAGTTTCAGAGTAACATAGTATTTTGAAAATTCAAAACTATTGTGATAATCAATAGTTTCAATAATCCTAAATTTGATAATCCTAAATTTGATAATCCTAAAACTTATTCCCAAAATCTGCACTACTTCCTTTATTTTCTAATGGTTCCAGCCCAGTATCCTCTTTCTCCCTATATCTGATATTGCTTAGTCAAATTCATGTTATTATTTACTTAGTTATTATGGTTTTGCTCTTTGATACATACATGTAAATGCCGTAAGGACAGAGGTACTACAGTTCATTTCTTTATTATCACTATATTTAATACTCCCTGAGTGTAGAAGTTCCTCACTAAATGCTTATTAATTGATTTCATTGTATAATTGAGAAGGCAGTGGACTGGAAATTAAGGGACAAGAGTTCTTGACCATTAAGGGAAAGGCTTAATGACTCTCAGCATGTCACTTTACCTCCCTGGATTTTAATATCCTCCTTCATTAAGTGAATTAGTGTTAAAATGTTTCTAAGATTCCTTTCAGTTCTAAAATTGAATGATTGAATTTATGAGGGAAGAAAAGCCATCCTTCAGTGCACCAGGAAACTCCCCTCCCTGGGCAGAACACTGGCTTCTTTGACTGTCAGGGCCTTGAACAGATTGTGCATTGTTGAGAGGAGAGTCACCCTCAATTACTCATCAGTGGTGGAATTCTCTGTGGTTTATTCTCACTAACCTCGTGTTTCCTTACTGCCACCCACCCAGGTCCAAGGGGGATATGCCTGTGTCTGAATATGTGTGTATTTTTGCCTCTCTGACGACATTCCAAGACTAATATAAACACCTTTTAAATTACCCATTAGGCTGTGTCACTTCTCTCTTCCATTAGAAAGAGGTTAGCCTATATTTACATTTGAAATTCTAATGTTCTACCCTTTCCATCACCTCCTCTTTCTTAAAGACTGATTTCTTTCTCTCTCCTATACAGTCCACATTTTGAGCATTCCTTTAAACGGATGTGTTGCCAAAGCATTCTATGCTTATCATTTGATATTATCTCATATAAATCTAATTTAATTAGCTATAATGAAGCATTGTTAAATTAATATTCAATATGATTTCAAAAATTTTGCACCAAAATAAACTTTTTAAAATTTTAATTTCTTTAATTTTATTTATATGAAAAGCAAAGAGACAGAGAGAGAGAGAGAATCTTCCATCCTCCTGTTTACTCTCCCAAATGCTAACAACAATCAGAGGTAGGCAAGGCCAAAACCAGAAGCTGAAAAATAAACCCGAGTCCCCCATGTGGGTGGCAGAGAATCAAGCACTTGAATCATCACCTGCTGCCTCCCAGGGAGCACAGTGACAGGAAACTAGATCACAAGCAGGGAGCAGGGATTTACTCCAGGCACTGATACGGGATGTGCAGGCATCTTAACCATTGCACTAAATGTCTGCCCCAAAACTTATCTGCTAAAACCAATTTTCCTTGACTTCTTTCAAGACCTTCATACAATTAACATACTATATAATACCATATGGATAGAAAAAAAAAAAAAAACTCAATACATCCAAAAAGATTAACAGTGAAAATGAGATTATATATGATTTTTGTTTCTTTTTTATATTTCTGTTTTTCCACAACTTTGTGGATTAGATACATAATAAATCATAAATACATATACCTTCATATGTCCCTCAGCTACCTGAGTCAAAACTCAAAAAATTGTTCACACAGCTCTATTATTGTTCTTTCACTTCAAGAGAAAATGTCTACCAGTACATGAAAAGTTCATATAAATACATATTAATTATCCTAAAAACAAATATTTTAATATATAAATGACTTCAAGTTATTGGCATTAACCCTTGAATTCATAATGGATTTAATTCTGTGAAAGCATCAAATTATGTTCATATTCAACATTGTAAACTTAAGGCAAGAAATTAGAACAGTACACTTGAACAAGGTTTTCAATTATCATGGGCAAAATAAAAACTCACAGTTAACCAGAAAACTCAATTAGTCAGAGCATATTCTCTAAACATCCATTAGGCGGTCAAGTTTAATTTTTCAGGGATTTGTACAGGAGATTTTTTTAATTATAAAATCCCATAAACAATGCTAATTATTCACATTTATAAATTAAACACTAAAGTCCATTCCCAGATTAAAGCAATCTAAATTGATGTGCTCTTACCAAGACTTTATATGATCATTACCCATCCTTTTTCTCTACTGCCAAACTTAAAATGAATTCATCCAATAAAACCTATTTTACTGGGTGTGCTTCCATAAAACATTCACATTTTATCATACAGTAAAGTTAGAATTTATGCTAAATACTTTACTATTTCCCTATAGATAAATTCAAATGAATCAAATATTAAATGACCCAGCAGAGTATATTATTGTAAAACTAAATTTCTCCAAACATATTAATAATCTCTAATGTTGATAAGTAAATGGCTGTGATTTTTTTTTTAAATACTTAGATCTCACCAAGACTGAGAGTTAACTAATTCTCTCCCATTCCTGCCACTTCCTATCCAAGAAGGAATACAAAAAGAAGTGAGCCTGGGGATCAATTTCTATTCAGAATATAAAAACTTCTATGATTTTTTTGAAGATTTATTTTATTTATCTGAAAGGCAGAGTTAAAGAGAGAGATGTAGAAACACAGAGAGAGGTCTTCCATCTGCTGGTTCAATTCCCCAAACGGCTGCAAAGGCCAGAGCTGAGCCAATCCGAAGCCAGAAGCCAGGGGCTTCTTCCAGGTCTCTTACAAAGATGCAGGGGCCTAAGGACTTGGACCATCCTCTGCTGCTCTCCCAGGCACATCAGCAGGGAGAAAGAGACATTAGCAGGGAGCTGGATCCATATGGGATGCCAACACTGAAGACTAGGGCATTAACCCTCTGTACCACAGCACCAGCCCCAATTCTGTCTTAAAGTTATTGAATTTATCTTTGAATGTTTGATAAGATAAAGACTGACATTCATTAACAAATATATAGACTCTTATAGTTTGTTTATGTTAATTCCAAAACTTTCTTTAACCAGCCTCAAACATCTAAATGAAGGAAAAAAAATGCCAAGCACATAAAAATATTTTACTCAGACTTAAAATGTTTGTATTTCATCTTCAATTCATTTCCTACCAAGACTCTACTGGGAGGAAGACAGTTGATATATCTTAGTTTTGTTGCTAATTACCACAAATTTAGCAGCTTAAAATAGCATCCATTTATTAGCTCACAATTTTATAGGGTCAGAAATCTGGGTGAGTTTGACTGGGTTTAATCCTTGGGATCTTTCAAGACCAAAAGTCATAGTGTCAGTGGGGACCTGGAGGCTCAGGAGAAATATTTGTTTCCCTTATTTGTTTCCCTGTTCATTAAAAATTGTTCTCAGAATTCAGTTCCTTGAGGGTGTTAAACTGTCTCCCTTTCCTGGCTGGCTGACAGCTAGGGAGTGGGTAAGGTGCTCATCTGCATTTCTGGTGTGTGGATCCTTCATCTTCAAATAACAACAAAACTCAAGAGATTAATGGAAGAGGAATCCCTGGATAACTGAAGTCCACACAGCTGAATAACACCTGTTGGAAAACTCTGGGAGGAATTACAATGATTTAAGCATGAAGAAAATAGGGTTCAGAACTAAGAAACTCAGTCTTCAAATCTAGGAGAGATTATGGAGGCACTTCCAATATGTCTACATGTAATTAGGACTCAAATCAGGAATGCATAAAAAATAGTGGGGGTATTAAGTAAATGACTGGTTAATAAAGGTCTTGGTCAGAAACAAGCAGGTTAGTATGTTAGGGGCCAGGTCCCAGATGCTCACAATCACAGCAGAACTGGCACCTAACCAGATCAACACCTGAGTCACTAATTTACCAACACCAAGCTAATCACAGAGATCCTTCCCAGGGTCTAGATTGCTTTCATATTCTGGAATGGGGCTGGACAGACAGGCAAGTAACCAGAGCTGGACCAGATGTCAAAGAATTGTCAGAGTGCAATACAAGTCAGTCTCTCTCTCTCTCTCTCTCTCTCTCTCTCTCTCTCCCCCCAGCTATCCACACTTCCTCTTTCCTCCCTCTTTCATAATACCTAATATATTGTGGCCAGATCTAAAGCCACTGAAAACCACTGACTACTCTTACTACTCTTTTCTGATTTCCGGAGACATTAGTATACACAGGGCAACAGAAGTTCAGAGAGTCAATGAGAAGACGAAGACGCTAGGGATAAGGAACAGAAAGGAGAGCAGAGAAGCATGCAGAAGCTTTTTTTCTTCCTGCCTTTGCTCTTCCTGGATATCTGTGGAGCATAGAGAAACTCAGGAAGATTCTGAATGAAGGCCCCTTATCAGATAGATGAGTAACTATAACACACTCCATCATTTAACAATTATTCTTCAAATACAGTCTTATTATTTTCTACACTGATTTATAAGCTATTCTGGGGCGGGCAGGTGATGTTCACAAGTCTGATTAAATTTTGCCCCTAAAGCTGTCTCCAAAAGTTTAGTCCCTAAGTAAGAAACTGCAACCTACTTGGTACATAAACAAACTGAAACCTAATTTAGGAATACATATTTTATAGCAGAGATCTGGGTCTCAGCCAATCACAGTCTGCCCAACTGAGCAGTCCACAACCAAAAAAAGGCAAAAGCCTAGCTGCGGACAGTCAAGGTTCTTCCCACTTTACTTCCCTGTTCTGCATGGAAATGCAGCCCACGTTACCAAGCTCTTGGAACCTCTTGCATTTCTGAGTATTGCCCGGTTCATGACTCATTCTTTGCTTACATAAACCCTGCTAAATCTACATTTTTTGAAACTTTTCTTTTAACAGATCTCACTCTTCATTTCTTAGAATTGTGTAAAAGATTGCATACAAAATAACATCATTGCTTCCTACTGCAGGGCAAAGAACAGGCATGATTACTTCCTTGAAGCATCTTCTCTGGGTTTTGCATTCCTGATAGAAAAAGCTAATAGGTCCACTTTTGAGTTCTGTTTTGTAGAAAGTTCTGTTTTATGTTTATTTGCTTATTTTTCTCCCCACCACTAAAATAGGTCAGGCTTTTCTTTGTTAGCACCAGGTGTCACAACCTGGTCATGTTCAGGAAGATGTGAAGATTCAGTCAGGGCAGGTCTGAGTTTGGAGGCAGGGCATGTGTTATAAGCAGTTGATTTTTCCATGCTGAGAGCAAGAAAGACAAAGCCTGTGACTTGTCTCTAATGGTTGGTAGGAAAGAGAACCTTGCGATTGTCTTGCTCTGAGTCTCCAGTGTTTTAAAATGAGTGTGTGCTGCTGCAGGGCATTTGTGTTTAAAAAGCTCAGTGGAGCAAGAAAAGATAAGGAAGCACAGGAAGATTAATTCTGAAGTTCTTGTTAAAACCAATACTTTAATCCTGGAAAAGGGCAGGGGCAGTGGGTATCTCTCTGTCTAGCACATTCAGTTGAGTTCATTTTCAAACACAGGTGTGGCAGGAAGGGATGGCAAAGGGTGTGTTTTAAATGACCCTCCCCCCTCTGAGAGGTGGTTCAGTTGACCCCCTCTGGTCATTGTGTATGTCTAATGTCAACAGATCTTTGTTTGGAACTGATCCTTGCAAGGATTTTGAGATTAACTTGTTGAATCAAAATGAACAGAAGAGGGACAGAATTGTTGCAAACACGTGGGAGAAAAGAATGTTTGTTTCCTGGCATTCACATGTTGCTTTTTTTTTCCATGTCATTAGCTGTAAATTTTTTTCCATGTCATTAGCTGTAAATGCAAAAACCAAACAATAAGCCAAATGGGTCATGGATGCCTTTCTGAAATCTGAACTGAGGGCCCATGTTCAAGATCAGTGACTGGCTTCATGCTCATCGTTTTTAAATAGTGCATTGTACTCCCAATGTTTTATTATATCAAAGACACCTACATGGGGTGGAAGTTCATAGAAGGAAGGTGATGTATATTTTTCATTCTTGATTAACTGATTGACTCGGGAAAGGAAGGATAAGAAAAAAGGAGGGAAGGAAGGAGAAAGTGAAAGATGGGTGATAGGGAGGAGGGAAGGAAGGAAGGAAGGAAGGTAGGAAGGAAGGTTGGTTGGGATGGAGGGAAGAATTTTGCGGAGTCACTATAGGTAGCTAAGGGAAATTAGAAAAGCAAATATTGACAACCTTTGGGGATTCAGTTTTCTAAGTTAAATGTTTTGCCTTGTGCCAGTCATTAAATTCGGGAGCAGGCGCTGGAATGGTTCCCTGAAGCAACTATGTAAAATAATTAAATAGACAAACTCTTCTTCAGAGTGGCCACAGTAAGAGCACTGCGAGGCAGTGTATCTACTGTATTCCCTCTTGATTAAAGTTATAGTTAAATGTGACCTGAGGAAAATCGTGCTTAAAATAAAATTATTTCATTTTAGTAGCTGATCCCAATAAATGGTCTTGGGAAGTTTGAATTTGGCGTTTTACTTGGAGGTGCACAAACAGTATAAAGAGTAGCTTCCTGCTATTACCAGGCACTTCACATCAGTGTATGCTTCTCCTACTGCCAAAGGGATCCTCTGAGGTCAGATGTAAAAAGGCTGCCCAAGTTTGCTCCTATTATCAGCAAATCCTAGAAGAGAAAGCTCAAGTACTTGAAGTACCTATGATCTATTCCCCACTCAGTTGTGCTATTACATTTATCCCCCTCAGTTTAAACTGAAAGAGAGAATTTAGATAAATTATCTAGGAATTGCTAAGGAAACATCCAGAATATATTTAGATAAATTCTGAAATTAATGAAATGGATCCCCCCTTTCTCCAGAAGAAACCTGGGACTTTGTGCAAGTTTACAGTAGCAAAAGTAGTAGAAAATTAGTTGTCATTCTCTGTTTCCTGCACCTGCTGTATGCATGTGACTGCTTCCCCACAACAGTTTTAAGATCTTTTTAAAAAATTATACTGCAGGGAAATGCAAATCAAAACCATGGTGAGGCTTCACTTCACTCTAGTTAGAATGGCTCTCTTACAGAAATAAACAAGCAACATATGCTGGCAAGGATGTGGGGAAAAATGTACCCTGGTCCACTGTTGGTGGGAATGTAAACTGTTATAGCCAATGTAGAAGTCAGTATGGAAATACCTCAGAAATCTGAATATAGACCTACCACGTGACCCAGCTATCCCACTTCTGGTAATTTACCCAAACCAAAAGAAAACAGTATATGAAAGAGTTATCTGTATCCCCATGTTCATGCGGCACAATTCACAATAGCTAAGATATAGAATCAACTCAGATATCCATCAACTGTTCACTGGATAAAGAAATATGGAATATATATACTATGGAGTGCTACTTAGCTGTAAAAATAAACAAATAAATAAATAGGTAAACACAGAATGAAATCCTATATTTTGCAACAAAATGGATGCAACTGGCAAACATTATACTTAGTGAAATAAGCCAGTCCCCAGAAGACAGATATCCATGTATATTTCCTGATCCAAGGTAACTAATAGAGTACCTGAAATGTAATGTATAGGAGTGAAATGAGGTTTGATAATCGTTTATAGCCTTTGTCTCTTCCATTGAGGAATAGTGTTTTGTTTTGTTTTTTCTTCATACTATTTGTTGAACTCTTTTACTTAGTGTAGGGTTAACTATACAATCATTAAGTAAACTTAAAATAGATCTTTGTAAAAATTAAGAGTTGGTATGTGAGAAGGAAAAGGAGGAAGGGATGGAGCACGGGCAGGGAGGTTAGGGGGAGGTGTCACTATGTTCCTATATCTGTATAAATGAGATATGCAAAACTTGTATAACTTAAATAACATTTTTAAAAAATGGAGAAGATAGAAGAGAAGGGAAATAGAGGTGGTTAAGTTTCTGACACTAAGCCAATGATAGAACCAATAATGAATCCAACAATTAAGGGTCAAAAACAACTTATTCTGTAGAGCCAGAAAATGAACTACCAACATCTTAACCCCAATGGATCACCAGTGTACATAAGAATACTACTAAAACACACAATCAGTAGGAAAAAATGAATGAGAAACTATCTAAGCTGTTAACATTTCCAAGGGTCTCATTTAATGGTATGCCAACAGAAAGACAAAGTCAAGGCTTTCCTCCTGGAAGCCCCTCCAATCACTGAGTTAACCCACAAGTGAGAACCAATTGCTCTAATTTGACTAAAGCTTGCTTTCAGAATTCTCCATGGGTCTTCCTCTAGCTGCACACAAGCCCTGTATTAAACACAGCATCCTTTGATAGCTCATGACAGTTTGTGTATTATACTTTTCAAGAAGTTAAGAGCTTTTAACATAATTTAGATTTTACCCTCTTTTGTGACTCAGGTTCTCTCATTTTGAGCCACACACACTGTTTAAATCCTTTTCGTGCCTTCATGTCAATTGGGAAGTTCGAGAAATAGACTTACCATATAATGTGGGGGCTTTCAGAAAGGTCAAGTTACTTACTGCCTGGCTTTGTCCATTAGGAACAAAAGAGAGAAGGTTGTTGATCTTCTAAGGTGTTTCATTCTGAAATGTGAGAGGGCTTCTCTGGGATTAAAAAGAGTCATTTAACATTTTTGTTTCTCAATTAATATATACTGAGGGAAAGTATTAATTTCTTGAAAAGATCTGTCTGAAGATAAGAAACAGCCAAATGAAATCTGCAACAATTCATTCTGACATCAAACCTCATAAATGAAAGGCTTGCAAGCATTATTCCCAATATACAATGTATGAAGAGTGCTCAACTCAATCATTATGTCATAGAGCCAGACAATGACCTACCAAGACCCCAAGTTCAGTGCCGCTTAACCTATAAAGTTCACTCTGAAAAAGGAGCTGCCTCTGTAAAGGTACAGTAAAATGTTTCTAAGAAGTCACATTTTGCATTTTTAGTGAGTTTCTCTTAAATCAAACCTCTAATATTGGGACCTTGTATTTAATAAAATAATGGACATTTTCAGTCAAAATACAATTATATATGAAAAGTGAATTTGTTTAAAGCTTTGGACTACCAATGGACATAAAATTGCTACTACAGGCCGGCGCCGCGGCTCACTAGGCTAATCCTCCGCCTAGCGGCGCCGGCACACCAGGTTCTAGTCCCGGTCGGGGGCGCCGGATTCTGTCCCGGTTGCCCCTCTTCCAGGCCAGCCCTCTGCTGTGGCCTGGGAGTGCAGTGGAGGATGGCCCAGGTGCTTGGGCCCTGCACCCCATGGGAGACCAGGAAAAGCACCTGGCTCCTGGCTCCTGCCATCGGATCAGCGCGGTGCGCCGGCCGCAGCGCGCCAGCCGCGGCAGCCATTGGAGGGTGAACCAACGGCAAAAGGAAGACCTTTCTCTCTGTCTCTCTCTCTCACTGTCCACTCTGCCTGTCAAAAAAAAAAAAAATTGCTACTACAACACATAACCACTGGAAAATTCAAATGAGAAACTATCTAATTGGGTAAATTTCCAGGGATCCTTATCTAACTGTATGCCAGTGGAAACATGAAGTCAGTGGCTTGAGGTATACCCAGAAAGGAGTTTCAGTGGGTTGTGCAGGCAAGGAGCAAGATAGCCTTGTGATAGAAAGCCTGGCTTCCAGAGTTATGAAGAGTTAACAAGTTTTGTAGAATTTGCCTTCCAGAAAGTCATTCATTTCTGTTATGTTTTCAGGGAAGTTCCAGGAAGGGTCATGCATATTCCAAAGGGGTGGTTGCAGACCTAACAAAGATGCCCTGTATGTGACAATCACCTCATGCTCAGTTAGGGGTGGAGATTCAGCATTATAATGAGAAGATTCTGACTTTCTGTGTCTCAAAGGTGAAATTGAAGGTGTGACTGCTGCTTACACACAGAATCCTTAAACTGGCTTTAGCCAAGTTGGGGCTCATGGTTTCTTCCCAGAGGGAGTTCACCCCTGGGACGGTGTCTTCATCCAATCAGTTGTGACATTCACCTGCAAGGACATCTGGCTGGCTTTATCTAGCAAAAAAAAAAAAAAAAAAAAAAAAAAAAAAAAAAAAAAAAAAACCAGAGTTGGGTCATTTTAAGGAAGGGGAGGGATTGTTAATTGGGCTTGATTACTATGTGTACCTCAGATTGAGCTGGCGACTTTCTTGCTCAGGAAACTTGAAGAAATCACCGAATCTCTCAGAAGCTCAATTTTTAAAATATTATTTATAATAAACTGTGTTCCATGAACTCTACAAGATACTGTGATAACAATTTGAGTACAAAATTATCCCTTGCCATGGATAGCACGCAGCTAAAAATATGACAGAGATACAAAGCAACCAGTGCCCTAGTGCACATACACAGTGAAAAATAGGAATTTTATCTTTCTTAAGTCAGCTTCATTTATGTAAATGTGAGTCAAAAACTCCTATACAACATCTACTTGAACTATACACAAATTTACTGAGCACTTACTGCATTCAGATCACAACTCACATATCAAATTTAATTAAGTACAGTTATCTACTTAAACATAAGTTAAATTGGGGGTTTAGTGTTGTGGCATAGTGGATTAAGCTGCCACCTACAATGCTGGCATCCATATTAGAGTGCCAGTCAAGTCCCTGCTGATCCATTTCTGATCTAACTCTCTGCTAATGTGCCTGAGAAAGCAGTGACTAATGGCCTAATGGCCCAAGAACTTGGGCTCCTGCCACCCATATATGAGACCTCAATGGAGTTTCCAACTTCTCCCGCCTTCATTTTAGCCTGGTCCAATCCTGGCCATTGAGGCCATTTAAGGAGTGAACCAGCAGATGGAAACCTCTTTCTCTCTGTCTCTCCTTCATTCCCTGTGTCACTGTCTTTCAAACTATGAAAACATGAAAAAAAAAAAAAAGACACGTAAATTGGACTTTTGAGAAATTAAATGTCTTGTTCAAAATGATAGTTTCTAAGAAATTTCAGAAATAGAGTTTGAAAATGGGTCTAGTGGATGCAAGATCTACTTGCCTGGAAATATTCCACAATGCCCCTTGCTTGCTCTTAGTAATAGTGGTAAAGAAATGTGCCCTAGCTCAAGTCTCTACAATGCACTTCATCATGGTGACTACCTCCAGCAGTCAATTCTCACCCTCATTTTTAAAGCATCTAGTTAGGGAGGAAAGATTGTCATAAGACTATTGAAATTATACCAGTAAGAGTCATTCCATACTCATCTAGAGCTTGGCTTTTGTGCCAGTCTAGCTTATCATCAGTAAAAATAGATCACATTCTAGGGATATATAGTTGTAGAAGTCTTTATATTTCTAAATTATTTATCTCAAGGGTAGAGAAACAGAAACAGACATACCTCTCATGACTTCTCAAATGCTCACAATGGCTAGCATTGGGCCAGGACTAAGTTGGGAGCTAGAAATTCAGTTCAGGTCTCCTTTGTGGGTAGCAGGGACTTAACCACTAGAGCTATCACCTGTTACCTCCAAGGGTGCACATTATCAAGAAGTTGGAGTCAAGATTCAAAGACTTGAATCTAAGCACTCCAATGTGAGAAAAGGCATCTAAAGCAGTCATTTTGCTAGGGCAAACACCATCCAGCATAAATCATTCTTATCATAATCCCATTCCTTCATTCTCAGGACCAAAAGACACTGGACTGTCACAGGTTGATGTTCGTGATTTTCTATTTATGTAATACTCTATTCATGAGAGTTGGGAACAGGGATTTTTAGCTTTAATAGACACTAATTTTTGTTTTTAATATATAAATCTCCCAAAGACAAAAAGAACCAGGAATCCAGATAAAAACAAAAAAAGGCAAAACTTTCAGAGAAAGTGTCTTTTGCCACAGCTGCAAATTTTCTTTTTATTTTTATTTATTTATTTATTTTTTGACAGGCAGAGTGGACAGTGAGAGAGAGAGACAGAGAGAAAGGTCTTCCTTTGCCTTTGGTTCACCCTCCAGTGGCCGCCACGGCCGGCGCGCTTGCGGCCGGTGCGCTTGCGGCCGGCGCACCGCGCTGATCCGATGGCAGGAGCCAGGTGCTTCTCCTGGTCTCCCATGGGGTGCAGGGCCCAAGTACTTGGGCCATCCTCCACTGGACTCCCTGGCCACAGCAGAGAGCTGGCCTGGAAGAGGGGCAACTGGGACAGAATCCGGCGCCCTGACCGGGACTAGAACCCGGTGTGCTGGCGCCGCAAGGCGGAGGATTAGCCTAGTGAGCCGTGGCGCCGGCCCACAGCTGGAAATTTCAAGAAGAGTTAATGGTGGCTCCAATCAAAGTAACATACGAAACCCAGAATGATCTGATAAGACCTCCATAAACAAAATGAAGTTCTTGTTCCCATTTTAAAGGAATAGGAAGCAGAGGAGAAGCTTGAGGAGAATAGTAGAGAAAAGAAACTGTTTTTCCTTTAGAATAAATCACAGACTTTAGGGAAATAGTGAAAGGTAATGGTAAGAAGTAATTTTTATTTAATTGCTCATTCAACCAACCTGTTTGAGCACCTTCCATGTTCTGGGCTTTGGGGTGATTAAGAAAGTTAAAGAATTTAGTGGAGGGCCTTGCGGTGTGTTGTATTGAGGAAAGCATCCAAACAGGCACCAGTTTCCCATATGGGTTCTGTTTTGTGTCCCAGCTTCTCCACTTCCGATTCAGCTCCCTGTTAATGGCGTGGGAAAAGCAGTGGAAGATGGCCCCAGTGCTTGAACCCCTGCACCCTCAGGGGAAACCTGGAAGAAGCTCCTGGCTCCTGGCTCTAGCCTGGCCCAGCCCTGGTCGATGCAACCATCTGAGTAATGAACCAGTAAATGGAAGATTTATCTCTCTCTCTCACTGCCCCCCCCCTTCTTTAACTCAAATAAAATAAATTTAAAAAGAATTTAGGGCCAGCACCACGGCTCAGTAGGCTAATCCTCCGCCTTGCGGTGCCGGAACACCGGGTTCTAGTCCCGGTCGGGGCGCCAGATTCTGTCCCGGTTGCCCCTCTTCCAGGCCACCTCTCTGCTGTGGCCAGGGAGTGCAGTGGAGGATGGCCCAGGTACTTGGGCCCTGCACCCCATGGGAGACCAGGAGAAGCACCTGGCTCCTGCCTTTGCATAGGCGCGGTACACCGGCCACGGCAGCCATTGGAGGGTGAACCAATGGCAAAGGAAGACCTTTCTCTCTGTCTCTGTCTCTCACTGTCCACTCTGCCTGTCAAAAAAAAAAAAAAAAAAAAAAAAAGAGAATTTAGTGCAGAGGAAAATGTGGTTGTTGGATTATAGAGATTGATCCAGGTCACATGCCTGAAATACAATTGCCCCTCCTGAGCCTGGAGGTAGGAGGAAAATTTCCCAAGAAGAGATTTCAATTATTCCAAGACTTGAAGAATGCACAGGAGCTACTCGAGCAAAGGAGGAGAGGAAGGACATGGAGTTTAAGATTCTGAAGGTATTTCAAGGGTTCCATGAGCAGCTCAATTGAAAAATAAAAACTGGAGATCTAAGACCAGTGTTTCCTAACCAGTGATATTTTAGGACCAATGTGCAGTGTTGTCACACTGAAACAAAATGTGTGTGTTCCCACCACTCAAATTGACTCTTGTTTGACACAAATAAGCACTTGAACTAATGGATATTTAAAGGAGTAGGGCAAGTACTGACTACAGAATCATATCAATTTGAATTTAAGTCCTTGCTGTACAATTCCTACCTGTGTGAAGTAGGGCAATGGCTTGATTTAGTGAATCCCAAGAAGGACATTGGCAGCTACCCCTTAGGTGGTAATTAAATGATGTAATATATGTTTAAGTCAGGATAATGCCTTACACATATTCAGTGCTTATTAAGTATTGATGTTAGAATTATCATTAATGCATATGAAAGAATATTAAACTTAGAATCTTGTGATACTGAATATATATTAGATAAGTTGCTTAGCCACTCTGAAGCTCATATTGCTCATTTATTTAACAAATGAAAATTTTCATATCTATAAGATTCTTTTAGGATGTATGGTGTGGGCTTTGTGGCACAGCAGGTTAAACCACTACTTGGGATATCACATCCCGTATTTGGAGTGCCCAGGTTCAAGTTCCAAATCCACTTTGGATCAAGCACACCCTGGAAGGCAGCTGGTGATGGATCAAGTATATGGGTCACTGCCACCCAAGTGGGAGACCTGGATTGATTTCCTGGCACCTGGCTGCTGAGCCCTGGCTATTACAGGCATCTGGGGAATGAACTAGCAGACGGAAGTGATTTATTTATATCTATCTATCTATCTATCATCTATCTATTTATCTATCTCCCCTACCTCATCTCTCACTGGCTCAGATAAATCTTTAAAACTTTTAAAAGGATTGTTTAAATGTTAAATGTGGCAATATCTAAGAAAACTCCCAGCACAGTGCCTGGCACATCCAAGGACTCTAATAAACTTCACTTGACTCTGTGTCTGAAATATTCATACAGCAGAAAAACAAAATTTTATACAAAAATGTGCTTTAACAAATGATAACTGAAAATCATTAGGCTTAGTGTTTGTGTGTGTGTGTGTATGTGTGTTAGGTGTCTTCTAGGCATTTTTCATCTGTTTTCTCATTTAGTCCTAAAAAATCAACTTGTTTTTTATCCCTATTAGTCCTGAAAGGTACAGTACTTGGCTAAAGTCTCATATTTTGTTTTATGAGAATCCCCTGTCAATTAACACAGAAGGAATGATGTGGGGATTGCCATGATAGTGCCTTCCTGGAGTTACTTATAACTCTAACCTCTTAGAACTTGCTCTGTAGTTTGACAGAATAAAGTATGCATGCAGACTTGTCCTGATGCAGTATGAGTTGAAGACAGATTGACAGTGCAGTTACTATTGCTGCATTGGTTCAAAAGAGAGTGAAGCTACATCTGACAGGGATGATAAAGGAAGTGTCCAGAAAAAAGTAGGACTTGATCAAGAGTTTTAAGAATTGGTAGAATCATGGTAGTCAAATGTAAGTGGACAATTTTCTAACCTGGGGAAAACAGACTAACAGCTAAAGACTAACAAAAAGAAGACTAGAAGGGGAAGAGAGAATGCACAAAATACTGGAGGGCTAATGAGCAAGAACCTTGGACATGAAAGGCTTTTTTAGAACATAATAAACAACAAGGCTGGATAGTGGGATGGGGCCACATTTGAAGTAGCCCAATAAGGTTTAAAATTAATAATAATTATAATAATAACAGCAACTAACATTTATCAGCACTTATCACAACTTAAAAATATTTCATCTTTCCAGCCACCTTTTGAAGTAGGTATTATTATCTACTTCTTACAGACAGGAAATTGAGGTTCAGGAAAGTTAAGTGACTCCCCCAAAGTCATAAAATATTGGGTAACAGAGCTAAGACCCAAACACAGCTCTAAATGATTCCAAAGACGGGGGTTTTCATGATGGCAGAGTGTCAGAAGGTGTGTGATTCATTTCATCACCCATAATTAAGAATCACAGCCAACACTTCAATAAGAAAAGACAGGTTAACAAGAGAAAAATACAGAGAATTTGTTCAATCAAAAGTATTTTTTTAAATATTTATTTATTTGAAAGTCAGAATTACACATATAGAGAGGAGAAGCAGAGAGGGAGAGGTCTTCTATCCGATGGTTCACTCCCCAATTGGCCACAATGGCCGGAGCTGTGCCGATCCGAAGTCAGGAGCCAGAAGCTTCCTCTGGGTCTCCCGTGCAGGTGCAGGGGCTCAAGGACTTGGGCCAGCTTCTACTGCTATCCCAGGCCACAGCAGAGAGCTGGATCTGAAGAGGAGCAGCCAGGACTAGAACCAGCACCCATATGGGATGCTGGCGCTTCAGGTCAGGGTGTTAACCCACTGCACCACAGCGCCGGCCCCCAAATCAAAAGTTTTATGTAACATTGGCATCTTCAAGACCCAAGAGAAACTGCATTTTTTATGGTTGGGTCCAATGAAGACCAGTCAGTCATGTAAAAATGTGACAGGAAAGAGTGAGACCTAGTGGTAATGGATTGAGGACAGAGCCTCTCTGTCAGATTGTTATCAGCCTCTCTATATAGCAATTTTTTTCCTCCCAGGGATGAAGCAGGATACATACAGAATGAGGGTTTTCCAAAACGGAGAAGTGATCTTTCTAGGTTTCATGACTTGTCTTGGGAGAAAGGGATTCTAGTTTCTATTACCTGCCTTAGGAAAGAGAAATTCTGGTTTATTTTAGGGGGAGAGAAGGGCAAGAGACAGGAGGGCAGGAGAAGGTCACAGAGAACATGCTTCTGAGGCTGCTTCTGGGGCTTCCCAATCTCCTTTAGTTCAAGGTACTCAGCACTCCAAAGTACCATTTCCTGTTATGAGCCCCCAACTTGATAATGCTACTGCCTCTTAAAGCTTTTGGTGTTTATCTTGCAAAGAAGAATAATTTACTGTAGGACTTGTGTTTGAACCTTCCAAATTTTCTGAAATATTAATTCTTAGCCTCATTCTCTCTTGACCTATCAGCTGCATTTACCACTGTTAATGGATCCTTTTACCTTAATACACTCCACGTACTTCACCTTCTTTAACATCTCTGGAGAAATCTCCTCTCCATGCCTGCTAATGTTAGGGAGATCTGACATCCATTTATCACTTCTTGTCTTTACTGGCACTCACCCTAATTGGTGATCCCATCTACCCTCATGTTGATATGCTTTTTTTTAATTTTAATTTTAATTTTTATTTGGAAAGGCAGTGGGACAGAGAGAGAGAAAGAGAGAGGAACCTTTCATCCATTGGTTCACTGCCCAACTGTCCACAACAGCCAGAGCTGGGCAGGTCAAAGCCAGGAGCCTTTAATCCAATCCAGATCTCCCATGGGGAGATCCATGGAAGACCCATAGGAGTGGCAGAAACCCAACTGCTTGAGCTATCCCCTGCTGCCGCCCCAGGTGCACATTAGCAGTAAGCTGGATGGGAAGCAAAGTAGCTAGGACTTGAACAAGGCACTCTGATATGAACACAGGCATCCCAAAGCAGCCACTCCAGCGCTGAGCCAAATGCCTGCTCTAAGATTTTTTAATAAACTTTATTATATGTTTATAAAATAAGTAATATTTTACTATATATATTTGAATTTTACAACTTGGTACTGTATGATGCATGTAGACAATAAAATGACTACAATACTAAAGCAGATTAACATATTAATCATCATACATAATTATTCTTTTGGTGATAAAAGCAGGTAGAATCTACTTTTTTAACAAAAATCCCTAAAAAATTATCATTTTATTAACAATACTCATGTTGTAACACTATTCTATATTCTATATATCTACTACTTTCTATTCTTTTTTAAAAAAAGATTTATTTATTTAATCGAAAGGTGGAGCATCAGAGACATAGGGAGAGGCACATAGAGAGAGGGTTAGAGAAAGAAAGATGGAGAGAATTCACTCCCCAAATGGTCGCAACAGCCAGGTCTGGACTAATCTGAACTCAGAAGCTAGAAACCACAGCTTGATCCCACAGATGGGTTACAGGAGCCCAAGCATCTGAATTATCTTCTGCTGCCTTCCCAGGTCTATTAGCAGGAATGATAGATGAGAAAGAGAACAGCCAGGACTCAAATCAGCGCTCCCATATGCCGTGCCAGTGTCACTAGCGGTGGCTTAACGTGCTGAGCCATAATGGCAGCTGCTACTACTCTTTATTCTTTGACGTACATCTCCCCAATTTATTTACCACCCGTCAGCCATGGTAAGATTGTTTCATGCTCTATCTCTGTATTTTTAATCTTTTTTCTTTATATTTCATAGGTAAAGGAGATAATATATTTTTCTTTCTGTGCCTGGCTTAGTTTACTAGTATCTTCTTATATGGTGATGACTGACAATGATGTCTCTTGCCCATACCTCTCTCTGGATGTCTAGACACATATCTAGCTAATTTCTTTGTTTTTCCACTATTTGTCTGAAACTGAACTCCTGTTCTTCCCTGACACAAACCAGCCGCACCTGCAGTCTTCCACATTATTTTTTGTGTCCATCTTGACCAGTATTTAGACCAAAGCTAAGACATCATCACTGACTCTCCACTTTCTTCAGATCCCACTATTGAGAATGTTGGATATGTTTCAAATATCCAGAATCTGTTCACTTCCCACAACTCGCAGGGCTGCCCCCAAGTCTCAGCCACCATCACGTCCCAAGCGGATTGCTAGAAGCCTTCCTCCTCATGCACTTCCTTTGTACTTCCTCCCTGATGGTCTATTCTTAGCACAGCAGCCAGATCAGTCCTTTGAATCACAAATCTGGTCAGTTATGGCCTCCTAGAATCTATTTCATCCCTTAGATCACTTGACAGCTCCACAGTCACATAGTCTTCTTAGTGCTTGTCCCTTCCAGTTGGCCCTGGCTGTTTCTGCTGCCTGGAGTGTCATCTTTCCTCCAGGCTGAATCTCTCACCTCCTTGAAATCTCAGGTCAGATCCCATCCCCCTTCCCAGGGAATTTTATCCTGACCAGCCAGCCCGTGGAAAACTGAAAAGTGCCACAGCTCACAAGCACTCCTGATAATGTTTCCATTGGCCTTATTTTTCTTTTTGTTTTTTTTTTTTTTTTTTTTTTTTCCCGTGGGTCTTAAAGTCACCTAACTATTTCTGCAGGACTTATAACCATCTAATAATAGCAGTAATAATCACTTACTGATTTATAGCCTTATTGTTTGTGGACTATTTCCCCTGACAAGATATATTTTTCTGTTTTGTCTCTTTTCAGTTTTGAAAGGGCAGGAAATTGCCTGGGACATGCAAGGTGTTTAATAATATTTGTTTACATTCATTTGAATGTTCAGTAAACAGAGTATAAGCTTTATGTTTCCTTTACTTTGTCTCCTTCTCTTTGTAGATATTTGTTTTCCAAGTGCCCAGATAAAGACACTTGCATCTACCAAGAAGTGATTACATCACACTGGACACTTTTTAAAATGTCGGTGGGGTATGCACAGAAATGAAGCAGATTGTCCTTAGGACACAGATTTCCCTAAACCCAAGCTTAAGTTGAAAGGATATATCTGGCACATTGCATGTAATCAATAAATACTTGTTGACCGAAATAAGTAAGTGTACTTCAGTTATTATAGAACATAGGAAAATGGATGCCCAGAGGTTATCCTGAAAATATGGATGGGGAAAAAGATTGAAAATAACCAAGAAAAAGTCACCTTAGTGGGGGGGATTAATAAAGTGGCTACAATTCCCAAATAGCAAGATTTCTTAGGTATATATTTGAGAAACTGGCAGTGTTGGGGGGTCATTTGTGAGAGCTATGCTTTGACTATGCTTTAAATTGAAAGTGTGATGAGAAATGTAGACATTTCCATACAAAAAGCACTGTGAGGGAATAATCAGAAATATTAAGATCAATAAAGTTTAAATTTTCTCCAAGAAAATAAAATTTATTTTATATGAGATCACAGGGTACAATATCACACATTGCACATATGTGAACATTTGCACTCACACATGCACACACACAAACCACTGATACAGTAATAGAACTTAGCCATTCTTAAAAGAGTAAGAAGGTAAGAAATGAAATGTTATTAGCCTTCTTTACATATCTGTATTATGTTTTCATGGGAAAATTTTATGAGCAAGCTGAGCACAGATTAGATACTGAAAAGTGAATCTGAACTGATTAAAGTTTGCCCTCTAGTGAAAAGCCTCAGCCCCTGTTCACAAAAACTCTCTTTATAGGTGAACCTTATTACCTTATTCCTAGAACTCTAAAAGTAAATTGCTTGGGTATAGACTGAATTTTTGGTTCAATCTAGTGACTTGCGGGCCCATAAAAGTCTAAAATAATCTTACGCTATAGTGTGTGTGTGTGTGTGTGTGTGTGTGGTGCAAACAGCATATTTTTAGTTTAATAAAAGTCGGTTACACTGGTATCTCATAATACAAGTGTCATCATTGACCAATAGATTCATTTTCTCTGTCTCCTTAGCAAAGTAAGTAGCTTTGAAAGAACAAATCACCATCATCTTTTCCTTTTTTCTGAGAAATAGGAAGAGAGAGAGAGAGAGAGAGAAACGAACGAACTCCTATCCACGGATCCACTCTTCAAATGCCCACAAGAGCCTAGCTACAGACGAAACCAGGAGTGAGCCAAGAACTCAATCCAGTATCCCATATGGGTGGCAGGAACCCAACCACCTCAGCCATCACTACTGGCTCCCAAGTTCTGCCTCGGCAGGAAGCTGGAGCCAGGAGCCAAAGCCAGGTATCACATTCCAGTGTGCCAATCACACACCTTAAAGTATATGAGCTGCTAGGCTAAATGTTCACCCCATCATCTTCCTTTTCCTGTCATTTTTATAGCAGCAAAAAACTAATTTTGTTATATTTTGATCTATCAGTATTCACAAAAATCTTCCATGTTGGCTATGGCCTTACTTTATATAAAGCCTAAAAAAAAGAAAATATGAAACAGTAGTTAGCATACTTATCATTTTTACAGCCTTGTGTCTAATCTTCAGATGAGAAAGGTTACTTCTTCTTTGATGGAACTGTCAATGAAATATTTATTTAAATAATGTTTTCTAAAATACCATGCTATTATGGAAGCAACCAGAATATCACATATTTAAATTCTGACTTTCTCCACAGTGTCAATAAGAGAGAGATTAAAGGCCAACAAAAGCAACAAAAGACTCTTACTTGCAAAGAACCAATAAATAATTTGAAAAAGTAGTAAGAGAAAAAATTAAACTATTCAAGGCAAAAGGATTTAAAGTACTCTATACGAAAATCATTTTTAAAAACAATATTTCAGCAATTCTTGACATCCATAATAATGACAAAATATCCTTACACATTTTCATATGTATTATTTTCTAAATGGTATAATAAAAGCTGTCAGTTATCCCCTCTGCATACTAACACAAGTGCCATCCTTTGTTCTGCGTGTGACTGCATTTGCACATTATAGAACTATGAAATATTTACAAAGGGAAGGTTAAATCAATACAGCTCTAAAATTTGTTCTTCAGTCTTCAGGGATTTATATCATCTTGATTTAATGAAGTACGAGGAGTGAGAATGTTGACACACAGAAAAAATATTTCGGTTTCCCATTTATTGTACACACTCAAAGTATTGAAATAGGATTTGTTGATAACTAAGCAGTAACTAATTATTACCTCAACTATCAGTTGAAAAACCTATAGTAAAAAGCAGACACGAATTACCGAAAAGGTGAAAACATGTGATACATACTACAGTAAAGAAATACTGTATTTTAACTTAGCTTGATTATCAAAAGCTTTTTAAAGTATTTTACATTTGATGATATTTTATAATACCAAGTATTTGGTAATATACTTTTATAATACAAAAATTATTCTAGAAATGAAAAAATATAAAAATTAAAAGCTATAGTTACCTATAATACATAATGCATAATACACATTTACATAACATACAATATATTTACATTTCACACTTGACTATGTTTAAATTTGGACCACAGATATATATTTGTCCATTTTGCTGTACAAGACAATGTTCACTAAATACCAGAAACATCTCTTACTTGCAGAAACAATATATCCCACTGTTTGTACCAATGAAAGCTTTAAATGAGGTTGTATAATTAAGCAAATAATATATATTTAGAATAATATACACTGACAACGGTACATAGGATGCATCAGGATGAAAGCTTAGGTGAAGTGAAACTTGCTTCTGCTGAACAATTGATTCATTCTATTCAAGTTTTCATCAACTATTATATATTTCATTAATATATTTATATATACAATTATATATAATTTATATTATTATTTATTCATTTTATATATAGCATTACAAACTAGAAAGCTTTAACAAGTGACATCAATTGAACCATCACACTGTATGACAGACACTGCTCATAGATGTGCCCAAAATAAAATCTGCTCATTTACCAGACCTGGTGATTGCTAACTTCTGTTATGGCTAAGGGAAAACAAAAAATTCTGGTAGACTCATGATTCTGGTTCTGACAATTATCTCCTGTGTAATCTAAGGTAAGTCACTGTCTCCCTGAGTCCCAATTACTGTTCTGCATAAGATAAATTGCCTGCTATCATGCTTACACCACATGACAATTTTAAACACCCAAGGATGTTATAAATTTTGATGCTAAGTTGGTATGTGATTTTAAGGAGACTTAAAAATCAACTTTACTCCATATTATGTACTGCTTAAGGATACTTTTTGTTAAGATGTATTCGTTTATTATAGAGAAAGAGAGAGAGAGAAATCTTTCATCCATTGGTTCATTCTCCAAATAGCCACAATGGTCAAGGGTAGGCCAGGAGCCAGGAACTCTAAGTCCCATATGGCAGGGTTCCAAGCACTTGGGCCATTTTCTGCCACTTTCTCAGGTGCTTTAACAGGGAGCCGGATCAGAGGTGGAGCAGCTGGGACTTGAACCATCACTCATATGGGATTCTGGCATCACAGGTGGCAACTTAACCTACTGTGCCAACACACCACCCCAATTACTTACGTTTTTATTAAAAGAACCCAGAAAAACAATTACTTACTGAGCACAGTTTCCTTGAACATATACCTGTTAGACAAAAGGTCAGAATGTATTTGAGTGTGCAGCAGTGGAAAGAGGAAATAGGAATTAAATTTAAAATGAGAAGCAAGAAATGAACCACAGAGGCAGGTGCTATGGTAACAGGCCAAGCCTCCACTTACAGAGCTGGCATCCCCTATGGGTGCTGGTTCCTGTCCCACTGCTCCTCTTCAGATCCAGCTCTCTGCTGTGGCCTGGGAAAACAGTAGAGGATGGCCCAAGTGCTTGGGACCCTGCACCCACGTGGGAGACCTCAAAGAAGCTCCTGGTTCTTTCTCCAAATAGCTACAATGGTCAAGGGTAGACCAGGAGCCAGGAACTCCATCTAAGACTCAGCTAAGGCTCAGCTCCAGTTGTTGTGGTCATTTGGGGAGTGAACCAACGAATAAAACATCTTTCTCTCTGTCTCTCCCTCTCTCTGTCTATAACTCTGCCTCTCAAATAAATAAATAAAATCTTTAAAAAATGAAGAAAACTACAATAGTTATTTAATATGCATAGTCAACCTCATAGTGTGTTATACTTCACATAAGTCTTCTAATTAAGTAATGACTGTATTTTGGCCAAGGTTCCTCAGAAAATAAAACCTTAGACACAGCTTTAAGCACTAATACGTGATTAGGGACTGCAGAAGGGAGCAGAAGTGGGTACAAAGGAAGGGAAGTAGGGGTGGAGTGGGAGATAATGCAAAGGTTTGTTATCAGGTGGCTGACAATAAACACATTGATTACTTGATTTCCGGACCTACAGATACAAAAGGCTCAGGTCTCAGGACCATTCTTTGAAAGAGAATAGCAAAATAATTTGCTCCTATCTCCAATCAATCAAAAGTGTGCTACACAAAACATTAACTCTTGCTTACTCTTAGTGTCCCTTGTCCCTGGGTGAAAATGAAAACCCTGAAGTGGAGGTGAGAGAGAGATGGCTTGCATGAGACACTGTTAGATCAAATGAAGTTAGAGCCCACAATAACACAGGCACATACAGACAAGGAACTCAGAGGACCAGAAATAGGACATGAGAGGTGGCCCATTCATCACAGAGAGAGTTACCACCATATTGTAGTTTTATTCATCCTCATAAATATCTTACTATCCCTATCTTGCAGACTTTCTCATTTTGCCAAATTATCGCAAAATGACTATAGAGCTAAAAATTTTAACCAATGTCAAGTCCAGATTGTTATGTCACATTTTGAACAAGCAAAGCACATTTGGGATGGCCCTGTGGCAGAGTAGGTTAAGTCTTTGCCTGCAGCGCAGGCATCCTACACTGGTTCGAGTCCCAGCTGCTCCACTTCCTACCCACTTCCTATCCAGCTCCCTGCTAATGACCTGTGAGAGCAGTGGAAGATGGCCCAAGTGCTTGGGCCCATGCACCCACATGGGAGACCCAGAAGAAGCTCCTGGCTCCTGGCTTTGATTTGGCCCAACTCTAACCATTCTGGCCATTTGGGGAGTGAGCCAGTGGATAGAAGATCTTTCATCTCTGTCTCTCCTTCATTCTCTGTAACTCTGCCTTATCTTCATGAGCCAGTTCATCCAGGTAGACTCTGTAGTTATAAACACACTGATTACATAAATTTAAAAAGAACTGAAAAATAGCATATTTAGTTCACAGGTTTATATGCATGGACAAGACATTGCTTTCAATGTAGTAAGTTAGCATAAATCAAGCTCACAATAATTATTTCTCATGAAATAAAGGGCAGAGGTATGGAATTGAAGGTGGCAATTTGCAGACTCTATTTTAATTTTTTTAATGAAGTGTAGCCATTATTATATATCTATTCAGTAAAATGCTTGTTTTAATTAAATAAACAAGCAATTCAACAAAAACAAAACGATCCAGTTAAGAAATGATTCAATGGGACCAATGTTGCAGCATAGCTGGTGAAGCTGTCACCTGCAATGTTGGCATCAAATATGGGCAAGGGTTCAAGTCTCAGCTATTCCATTTCCTAAGCAATCCCTCCTAATGTGCCTGTGAAAGCAATGGAAGATAGTCCAAGTGCTTGGGCCCCTGCCATCCACATGGAGTTCCAGGCTCTCAGCTTCAGCCTGGCCCAACCTCCATCATTGAGGCCATTTAAAGGGGAAGAACCAGCAGATGGAAGATCTCTGTTTGTCTCTCTCCCTCTTTCTGTAACGCAATCTTTCAAATAAATAAATAAATCTTTTAAAAATTAACTCCTTAAACTCATTTTACATTTCTATGTATTATTTGAAATAGTTTAAAATAACAAAAATGCAAAAAAGGCGGGGGGCGGGGCAAAGGATCTGAATAGATATTTCTCAAAAGAACAAATACAAATGGTCAAAAAACTCATGAACAAAATGCTTTCCACTGCTCTCACAGGTCATTAGCAGGGAGCTGGATAGGAAGTGGGTAGGAATTTTGATCACTGAAGTTGATCAAAATGTTCTGGAATTAGGGAGGGGATAGACACACAGATCAGTAGAACAGAAGTCACTGCCTGTGATGCCAGAAGCCCATAAAGTAATCAGTTCCTGTTCTAGCTGCTCCACTTCCAATCCAGCTCCCTGATAATGACCTGGGAAAAGCAGTAGAAGATGGCCCAAGTGTTTGGGCCCCTGCTACTCACATGGGAGACCTGGAAGAAGCTCCCTCCTGGCTCCTGGCTTTGAGCTGGCCTAGAGCTCACTGGTGCAGCCATCAAGGGGGTGAACCAGTGGATGGAAGAGCTCTCTCTCTCTTTCTTTCTCTGTCTCTCCCCCTCTCTTTATAACTCTGACTTATTAAACATCATTATTCATTAGGAAAATGCTAATAAAGCCATGATATGATATTCCTAAACAATTACAAAAATTCAAATAAAAATCCTAATAATACCAAGTGCTGGTGAGAAAGCACAACCGCTGGAACTCTCATACAATATGGTAATGGCAATGCAAGAAGGCAAGGCCCATAGGAATTTCTCCTAGAGAAATTAAAACTTATGTTCACACAAAATCCTGCACATGAATTTTTATAGGAACATTATGCATAAGTACCAAAAGCTAAAATTCTGAATGTTTGTCAATGAGTGAATGGGTAAACAACCTGCACTGCATTCATAAAATGGAAAACTACTATGATGAAATATATAAGATCATGTAACTTTATAAGGAAAATAGGCTTATTTATCTCATAGTTCTGGAGGTTCAAGGACGTATAGCGGCACTGGGGCTCTGCTCTGGGAAGGAACTCTTGATAGCATCACAGTGGAGGAAACACATGTAGGTGGAAGATTCCATCCCAAGTCAAGAAGCCAGAGGGAGAGATTCCAGGGTTGTGCTTGCTCTTATAACTTGCTCTCAGAAGAACAAACTCAGGGTCACATAGAACTACCTTACTCCCTTCCCACGGCAGTGCCCTCAATGACTTAATGGCCCATTAGGCTCTGCCCTTAGAGATCTCACTACCTCCCAACATAGGAAGCCACATAGGGATCATGCTTCTTATTCATGCACATTTAGAGAAAAAAAATACATCTAAACCATAGCAGTTACTCACTAACAAAAAGTGACACACTATTGATAGACTCAGCCAATTGGAGAGACTTTAAAGTTGTTATGTTGGGGCTGACATTGTGGTATAGAGGGTAAAGCTGTTGCCTGCAACTCCAGCATCCTATATGGGAATCAGTTCACATCCTGGCTTCTCTGTTTCTAATACAGCTTCCTGTTGATGGCCTGGGAAAAACAGCAGATAGCCCAAGTGCTTGGGCCCCTGCCACCCATGTGGGAGACCTGGAAGAGGCTTCTGGTTTGTTGTAGCCATTTGTGGATGAACCATCAGATGGAAAATCTCCCTCTCTCTGTAACTCTGGCTTTCAAATAAATAAAAATAAATCTTTTTTTAAAAAAAATATTGTTATGATGAGTGAAGAGAGCCACTCTCAAGTGGTTAAATATTGAATGATCCCATACATGGAGACTTTCACAAGAATACAAAACTGCAGTGTTAGTAAACAGATTAGTAGTTGCCTGGATTTAGGGACTGGGGAAGTGGACACTAGTAAGTGGCAGCACAAGGAGGTTAGGCAATCAATGAATGTCTTATTGTGGTTGAGATAATCCCTACCTACACACTAAAATTTCTAGACCCATCCACCATAGTCATTTTACTCTGTTAATTTGAAAAATACATATGAAAGAAATTGAGAAAATAAATTTACTTCACTCCACATAGGAAGTGCTCACAACACAGTCAAGCCTCAGCTTTGCCTGCCCTGTCTAAGGTAACTTTAGGGAGGGAGAGGCAGAAGAGAGCAGGGGCAGGGTGGGGGGGAAGGGAGAGAGAGGAGGGGAGACAGACGGGGAGAGGAGGAGGAGGAGAAGAAGAAATAGCTTTATACCCTATTTATCCTCAGATCTTCGAAATGAAATTTTCTGTTAATATTTTCTAGGCAGGTAAACTTTTAGGTTGCCTCAAATTCTTCTGTTTCTCAAATTATTTTTTTCAATAATAATTTTATTCAGTGTTAAATAACATTGAAAGGCAATTTTACAAATGAATTCATCTTTTAGAAAACAATTACTACCCAAGATGTACATTGTGTGAAATTTCACACAACAAAAAAATGTTATATGAAAGATGCTATAGACCCTGCACAATTTGGTAACCTCAGTCAAAATCCCAGTGCTTGTATCTAACAGCAACTTAAGTCAATACCCAGAATAGTAATTCATTTTGACATCTTTTTTAAAAAATCACTTTCTATATATTAATAATTGCTCCTTGTTAACACAAAATATGTTATCTGGACTAACTTCACAATGTGTGACACATGTTAGACAGCAATGATTTTTTGATACAACAAAGGCAGCATTTCTCAAACCTATGAACTGGAAATGAGAGACTTTAAATTCCATTAATAATTTCTTAAGACAGCAGCTTCCCCACTGTGAAGTCCAGGGAAAGGTGTGCATCTGTTGTTAATATATTATCTTAATGCTCCAACCATCTGCCTAAATAAAAAGCCAGAATTAGGAGGCATTAAAATAAGTGTCCTTTCAAAGAGGGAGATAAATTAGGATGGAAAACTCCTCAGTCCTTGTCCAAAATTCAATAACTAGATAAGGAATATCTTCTCATCTACTCTGCTTATATTTTGGCTTTCTTACTGTTAAATCTGGACATAAACTAGAAAACACTGGACATGTAAGCTCCATTCCTAGATGATATTCATTGGTATATTGGGTTCAATATACTACATGGCAACTACTAGCCTGTCATTTGCTACTGTCCTTGATGTGTGATCCACTATGTGTAAAGTTTCATGCACTCAAGCAGCACCTCTGATAAGACTCTAGCACCTGCGGACATTAGCCTTACCTTTCATTGTTTAAAGGAGACCAAATTTTATAGGCAATTGGTTTAAGCTCAATTTTAGGAGTGTATTCCTTCTTGCATTGTGTTGCTTCCATCCTATCCTCCAAGTTGACCTTTCTGTTCCTGAAATGCATTGATCTTTCTTCTGGGCTTAATTGTGGGGAAACAGAGTCTAAGCCATTGTCTTGCAACTCCACTGATGTCCTTGCCCAGCTTAGATCCCAGGACATAATCTCAGATATTACAGACATGATGTTGAATGCATCCTGGCCAGCTGACACATGTGATCAACTCACACAAAGCTTACAGACTTCTAAACAGTTTTGCACTCAATTGTCTTCAATCTTGGAAGCCAGCCCCACCTTGGACCCAAGAAAGAGGTTCAAATTCTCAGTATTACTCAGTTTCTGAGGATATAGGACTGATGGAAGTGTTGTCAGAAACTTCCTGCTCTTTCTGTACTGGTAAGCTTTCTATTCTCCATGTTCACACAGCAAAGCTAATCTCTTATAGATCTTTAATATTATTTCATCAATTCCCTCATTTAGTCTAGTTTCTAGTCCTGACATATCTGTTTTCCACAGTCTCTGAATATGACACTTACAACTGGTCTGTACTTGAAATTTATACCTAGTCTGTACATGCCAGGTATATAAAAAACATTAGCACTTGGTACCTTTCCTCTAGGTCTTTATATCAAAATGGAGAAGGTAAGTAGAAAGATTAATACAGTATAAAGAGAGGAACATAAACAGATGTTCCTGGAGAGTGGCATGAAAACCCCTGAGAAGTATTTACTGACACTGAGGCCAGCCAAGATAATGTAGCAGGCGACTCCACACAAATATGGACCCATACCAGAAGCAGAAGTGGACAAAGGACATTGAAAATGAAAATCTCCATCCCACAAAATGCTTCCATTTAGTTGGCTGCACTTATTTTTTTAATTGTTTCATTAAAGAAACTGTAATCAATATGCATGCTCAAATTTTCAATAGGCCTCCAAAACATAAATGAATAAAAGTAGTATCAATTAAAAAAAGAACAAATCCTCTTCTTAAAAAAGTTAGTGAGTTCTTAACAGTACTGACTGTTTTCATGATGGTTATTTATCATTCATATATTGATAAAGTGTTAGTGGATATTTAGCACATACTCATTGTCAAGCACACTTCTAAACACTTTATAAACTGCATTTCATTCATTCTAAGAGTCATATTTTTCCACATTTTAACAATCACTGAAATTGGAATATGCATTACACATGATGGTACATTAATTGGCAGAATTTTCTGTTAGTGTTATATAAAATAATGCTCTTCTCTTAGTTGATAACATCTTCCTGTGGATTAAATAAAGTATTACCTTCAATGCTTGCATCAATCCTATATAAAATCTGCATTTTATATAGAAGTGTAGACACTTGGCTATTTTTACATAGCTAATAGGCATCAGTCAGAATTCAAACCCAGGAGTATGGAATCAAGGTTTATGTCTTGCCTTTTTTAGATTTATTTCCTTAATTATTTGAAAGGCAGAGTGGCAGAGAGGGAGAGAGAGAAAAAGAGAGATTTCCCATCCAAGGTTCACTCCCCAAAAAGCCACAACAGCCAGAGTTGGGCACTTGAATATGGGATGCTAGTGTTGCAAGTGGCAGCTGAAACCACTGCACCTCAACACTGACCTAAGTTTGTGCCTTTGATCACTAATTGTAATGCCGCTCAGACTAAATTATTGAATAGAAATCATACCTTTCTTTCTCCAATCATATCATACTTATTGAAAAATAATATAAAACATTTTATTTATGTTCATTTTTGATACAAAGGTAATGGTGTGGTTAATAAACAGCAAAAATTATTCACAACCAAAAAATATTTTCTGACAAAATGACTAATATAACAATGAAAATAACAGAAACCTCCAAACAGTAACCTAAGACTTCAATACTTTCCAAATGTAGAAGGCAATGTGTATAACTCTGATCTGAAATCACGTTAGAAGTTGTGACAGATCAGGCAGGAGGAAAGTGAAGGGGGTATTGCAGAGAAAATGCCAACACTGAGGATGCAGAAAAGCTATAAGTTTTTCAAAGCAGCATCACTGAGGTTTGGGAGCAGGTCATTCTTTGGTGTGTGTTGGAAGAAGAGCAGGGGTGAGATGCCTCTCCTTTGTAGTCTTTTTTCTTTAGTAGCATCTTTGAGTCTACTGAGTAGATGCCAATAACACTCCCTCAAATTGCAAGAAAGATGTTCCAGAAATTACCAAACACTCCCTGGGGAGCAAAAGCACCCTCAGTTGAGGACCATGGGTTCAAACACTCTTTTATCACCTAATACACTCAAGGAAGACAGCCAGAGCATGCTGTATTGATAATAGGAATGAAGATGGGAAAAATATGCAAAAGGAAGGAAGCCAAGCAGCTGAGGTACAAGGAAAGAGACTGGGAATTGAGGTGGTCTACAATATTGTCTAATATTCATTGGTTAATATTTAATACTTATGGTAAACCAAACATTCAAAAACTCACTTCTTAATTCAAAATAATTTTTAAGTAAAGCATATAAATAATAGATCAACCACAGGAATGAAAAAGCAACTATTCCCTTAGGACTGCAATGGTTATTGATCTAATCACCTTAAGGATATTATGAGTTCCTTTAAAAGAATTAATAAACAGTGTTATTGGCAGACATATGCTCATTTCATTTAGACAAAATTATAATTTAATTGATAGGTAATAACCCTTTGATTCATAAGATTAAAGCTCAAGTGGATTCTTCCATGAACCCCGAGGCAGAATTTCTCTGCATCAATCACCTTATTATTGATATGCTGTATTAATACTTCTGAAGATGTCACATCAATAACATATTAACAAAGTTTTCATATTTTCTGTTCTTATGGAGAATTTTTAGAAAATATAATAAAAAGGAATAGTTCTGTGCTAACAATATAAGGTAAATCTATTCCAAGTGAATTCAACCATTCAGTAAATATTTATTGAGCACCAACTCAAGAATTCTGATATAATATTAAAGATTTTCTTAAAATAGTTCCATAATAATAAAAATCCAAATCTATCAACAGTTTCAGCTATGTGTAATTTATATGATGTATTTGCATTTACATATTCCAGCTACTTGTAGGTCCGGTTATTTGAGCATTAATAAAATTATAATTCAATGTTAAAAGCCCTAAAATATTCCTCCCCCAAGATACTCCACCATTAGCTGAAACAAAGATAATGATTTATAGCTATACTATTTCAGAACTGTAACTATTTTCACCAACCACCTTTCATTCCTTGATGCTTAATAATGTTCTGTGAAATTAAATGGGTTTTATTATTATTACTGTATCTATTTTAATGAACAAATGGAGTTTCAAAGACAGCAAGTTACTAAGCTAAGAACACTACACAATTAGGCAGAGAGAGAAAAAACTGAAGACTGTTATTCCAAGCACTATTTCCAATGCATTATGGCAATGTTTCATTCATTTCTTTTGTAATAATAGAAGTCTTCCTGTGTTACTTTTTGAAGAGATTCTTAGAGCAATGCTTCCATAATGGATTTGGGGGCCAAAATCATCAGAATCAGTGACTCAACATGATTCACAATCTACTCTTCAAGAAACACTGCCCTTAAGAATTAATTTAATGAAATTAAATAATATTTCTCATATTTTAAAAAATATTTAGAATTGAGGTAAAATTTAGAAAAGACAGGGCTGAAACAAAACGAGTCTATAAAAACATAGAAGCAGGTAATGAGACTGATACTACTGATTATAATTTACCTCAGCATATTTTTAAAGATTTACTTATTTATTTGAAAGTCAGAGTTACAGAAAGAGAGGGGAGGCAGAGAGAAAGACAGAGACAGAGAGAGAGAGAGAGAGGTCTTCCATCCAATGGTTCACTCCCCAATTGGCCGCAACGGCCCGAGCTGTATCAATCCGAAGCCAGGAGCTTCTTCCAAATCTCCTATGCGGGTACAGGGGCCCAAGGATCTTGGCCATCTTCTACTGCTTTCCCAGGCCATAGCAGAGAGCTGGATTGGAAGTGGACTAGCTGGGTCTCCAACTAGCGCCCATATGGGATGCTGGCGCTTCAGGCCAGGGTGTTAACCTGCTACACTACAGCCCCGGCCCTAACTTCAGTATATTTTTAAGACCAGATTTGTACTCAGCCATAAATCTCAAATTAGCTGTCCCATTTTTTTCACAGTTATGTTTATAATGATGTGAAGCATATAATCAAAATTCCATAGAATGATTTTCTTTTTAAAATGTTTTTATTTATTTGAGAGGCAGAGAAACAGAAACAGATAGAGAGGAAGAGAATAATGAAAGCAGATAGACAGCTATAGGCATCTCTCATTTATTTATTCACTCCCAAATGCCCACAATGGCTAGGTGTGGGCCAGCCCAGAGGCAAGAGCCATGTATTCAGTTCAGATGCTTCAGAGCACTGGCAAGATGCAACTACTCCAGATAAAATAAATCATCTAGAAAATAATAGTAAAAGCTTACAATTAAATGGTGATTTGGGTGTTCTCAACATACTTTCATATATATAAAGTTAACATCAGTGGCATTAAGGATGAATCCAAGGTCACACGCCTAGAAACAGCACAAGAGCACACATTTTCCGACTCATAGACTACAAAACCTTCTCACATTGTATGTACAAAATACTAAAGAGTTGGACATCTCCCCAAACTTTCTCTTTGGTATCTCTTTGCCTTCTTTGGTATTTTCTATTCCTTCCATGGTTATGCAATGACTATGCTCCCCCAAAAATTTGCCATAGGTCTTGTGCTCTTCTTTGTCTAAACTTTTTCTGTAGTTATATCATCCAAATATTATTTTTAAGGTTGATTTCTTTATTATCAACACTACATATATTTCTTTCTCCAATTACACTCAAATATTCTCATATGCCACTAGACAATGAATACTTCTAGATATCATGTAGGTATATCTAACTCACCATATATACCAATGAAACTATATCCTGTCCTGTATTCATCCTCTCCTAGAGAAAGAAATCACCATGCACATCACTTCATCAGATTAAAGTCTGGAAATTTTCTCAGACTCTTCCCACTAATTGTCCTCTCCCCATGTCCAGATGCACAGGCCATGGTCTAGAGCATTTAATCTCTTTACTTTTGTCTGTCATGTTCCCCTATACCCTCCCTATACTACCACTAACTTCCTGTATCCCCTTTTAAAATCTTTCTTGGCTCATGCCAATATTTTCTCAAGTGGCTCATATGTAGTATCTCTAATTTTTACTACTTATAGCTGCCAAAAAATCTTTCTGAAAACAAATATGAGCATGTTGATCTCATGTCTTCACGAAGAACTTGCCAGTGCTTTCAGGATCAAGATCAACCATGATTTTCACTTCTGGCCATTGCCTTTCTTCCTACTCACACTTCCATCCACATCACCCTTTGGCCATATGCAACTTTCACTTCAGCCATACTGAGCTTCTAACAACTTCTCAAACCTGTTATGAGCTTTCTGCTTCCCTAACGGCCTGGAATATCATTTGTTTTCTATCTCATTTACCTTTACATAGCTAATATAATTTTCATCCCCAAACTCAGCTCAGATATCACATTTTCCAAGAAAACACAGTTCTGTCCATCTAATCACACTCTCATTTATATGTCCCCAATCATATTCCAGTGTATCAAGTGTCATAACATTTTTATACTAGTAACCCATCATTTACTAATTGCAAATCATTCCATAGATATGAAAGATTATAAGCATGAAACACTACTGTAACTTTATGGGAAAGCAACTGATTTTTTTCATACTTCTAACTTCTATAAGACTTCTATACACAACCATCACAAATTGTCTACATTCTGCAATTTTTAACTTCTGCAATCAGCTGAAAAATGCACATTTTAAGTTATAGCTTCACTCTTGAAAACATTCAGATTTGGCATAGCAAGCAATTTTTCTCTTTAGTAGCATTTGTATAATTATTTTTATATAGTATTATTGAATGTAATGCTCATTTTATAACTAATGTAAAAATTAGTATAAGGGGAAAATTGATTATAAGTAAAAATACTGGTCCTTCAAATATAATACAACTCAAATAGGAAGAAATCAGGAAATTCTTTGCTTCAGTCAGTCACTCACTAAAATTAAACTAGCCAACAGTATTCTACCGCATGTAAAAGTATGAAACCTCTGTGAATACTTGTTAGAAACACATTGTCTTAAAAGATGTATAGTTATGAATTTCATAAATAGTTTAAACTTGGGGAATGGACTTTTCCTTATAACATGTAAGCATATTCTACAAATTTCATGCATTTCGTAGACCTTCTAGGAATGCTGTATATTTTACTATGTGAGTGTTCATACCTGTGAAAAATTAGAGGCAATCTAAATATGCATCAGTAGAATGGAAGAAAATTAATTTATGCCACAATCACCATGCAAAATATTATGCAAGTATTTTTAGGAAGGCTATTTAACACCCTGAAACAAATGATTATACTTCAATATTAAATTAATTGATAAACAATACATGGTACCTCTATTATTAACTTATGATACATAATATATCACACTGGGAGATCCTTTGAAAGGGGGATACCAAATTTATGAAGCACTGCAGTTTCAAAAGTGAGATATAATTTCCCTTTATAGTCCATACTCTTTGTTATTGCTATTATTTCTAGTATAAAATTTTAGGAGATGGATTTTTTATGCAATATTGGGTAAGGACTGAACTGCAATCATAAATAAAATAAATACAGTGTATCTATTGGCAAGAAAGCACATTTTCAGTTGGCAAGGAGACAAATGCATATAAATTAGAAAGGGTGATTTTGCTGTCTATATTTAAAACTCAAACATAATGAAAAGATGTGAGGAAAGATGTCAAGCTGACAAAGGCTTAAATGTGCTAGATTGTTTCTTTGCCAAGTTGTTTACACTGGAAGCAATGTTTCTCAGTATCCCCCTCCTGGTATAGTTTCAGAGTTGCGTAAACTGAAGTTGCATGAGGTTTGCGAAGTAGAAGTGAAACACCTCCCATTACACTTTAGATATCAATGTCTGTTGGAGGTAAATAGGGATGGCCAAGGAATGGAAAAGTTCCAGTTTGTCTTTTTTTCCTATTCTACTTCCCTTCCCAATCAGTGGCCAGGATAACGAATAGGGACCCCAAGGCTATAACCACCATTTAAATAAGGACTCAAAAAGTCAGTAGTCCGGGGTCTGGCACTGTGGCCAGTGCTGTGGCGCAGTGGGTTAACACCCTGGCCTGAAGCGCCAGCATCCCATATGGGTGCCAGTTGGAGACCCAGCTGGTCCACTTCCAATCCAGCTCTCTGCTATGGCCTGGGAAAGCAGTAGAAGATGGCCAAGATCCTTGGGCCCCTGCACCCGTCGTGGGAGACCTGGAGGGAACTCCTGGCTCCTGACTTCAGATGGGTGCAGCTCCGGCCGTTGCGGCCATCTGGGGAGTGAACCATTGGATGGAATACCTCTCTCTATCTCCCTCTCTCTCTCTCTCTCTCCTCTCTCTCTGTGTAACTCTGACTTTAAAATAAATAAATAAATCTTTAAAAAAAGAAAGTCAGTAGTCCCAAAGAACTACCAACTTTCCACAGATTTCCATGTCTGCTCCCTTTACAGTCCTACTTCAGGAAGGGGATATGCCTACTTTGACAATTTCCCAGAAAGTCTGATTCATTCCCCTACATTAGGATGGGTTAGAGACATTTCTCTGATCCACTGGCCCCTGCCCTCCCTTGGAATATCAATGCCTCAAATCACATAGGGTCCAATGCCTACAACAAAAAACCTTATTACATTGTATAATTCTACACATCAACCTGAAACAGTTACTGGTACTAATGGATGGTGCCATTAAAAAAAAAAACTCAAATATGTGGACTGGCAGTGGACAGAAGTTGTAAGGGTCTCATAGTGTTGTCCAGCCTAAAGACAGAAGCTTCTACCAGATACTAGAGAAAAGGGGATTCAACCTGAAAATTAGGCTGTAAATTAAATAACTAAATATGACTGACATAATCTCAAGTTGATGGCTGTAATGAAATTTAGAAACTGATTTTACTCCTACAGCAAGTAAATATTACTAAAGATGACTAGGGAAATGGTTACCCCAAGGGATATGTTAATGTAATGCATATTGCAATTATTTCCTTTCTGCCCCAGTCATCAAGGATGGTGTTCAGGAATCTATCCTTTATACAAGATCCTAGAAAGTTGCATTATCAATGAACCAATACCCTACCAGTAGGGAGGAAAATGATTATACTGCAGAAGTTAAATAAACTAACCTAGTCTGTTTATTCAAAGGAAAATGGAACATATGTCAAATCTCACTTGAAGTGAAAGCAAAAATTCTAAATATGTGCATTTAAAGAGGAAAATGCACAAAAAGGGCACCAAATCAAGATTTCAAATGATATATGTTGAGATATTCTGAAACTAAGTAGGTGCTTTTTTTCACAAGGGTGAAAGGCAGTATATATCAATGCTGACAAAGTAGCTCCAAGAGAAAGGAAATGAAACAAAAGTGCACGAGCAAGTAAATGAAGTAGTCATATTATAAAAAGCAAAGGACAGTTGGAGAATGGCATAGACATTATATTGAAACCTTAATGTAAGCATACTTAAAATACCAGTTTTGAATATCAAGAGATGAGACTTAGGCTATGATAGAGATGGAGACCGATGGAACAGTCTTCTTATCGCAGGTGAATAAGGCACTTAATTCAGTAAGTCCTAATCAAGGTTAACATAATTTCTCAATATCGCAAGTTGCTTTTGCCTTATAAGTAAAACTTTCCTTTTGTTAAAGTAGTTTTCATTTAAATTAGAGAAAATTAAAATGATCACAGAAACTATTGGATATACTTTTTGTGCAGTTTAAATCTTATGCATCAACTTTGCAAGGCTAGGGGATCCAGTAGTTTGGTCAAACACCAGTCTATATGTTGCTGAAAAAGGTATTTTGTAGTATGATTAATGTTGACAATCAGATAACTTTAAGGAGAATACCCTCAACACTGTCAGTCTAATTCAATCAATTGAAGGCCCTAAGAAGAAAAAAGGAAGAAGGATCCTTGCTTTAAGAATAACACAGAAATCTTGCCTGAATTTCCAGCCCACCTACCTACCTTACAGATTTTGTTCTTGAAACCATAACATCAGTCCTTGCCTAAGTTAATGGCCTGCTAATCTGCCCTACTTATTTCAAACTTTCCAGCCCCCAATTCCTTAAAAGAAAACTCTTTACATACATACATACATACACACACACACTCACACCTGCTATTGTTTTGGTTTCTCTTAATTGCCTATACCTCTTATGAAGTATGAGCATCCCTTTCTGAGTTGCTTCACCATGAAAATGCTCTGGAAATTACATTCTTGGGAGCTTTAATGTTCAATCATGTGAAGTCTTGCAGCTTCTACCTGGGTGTCTTGTGATCCTGCCTCTTAGAATACTTGCTCTTGAAGCCAGAGTCGAACTGACATGGAGAAACATGGTATGGTCTCTGATCAATAGTCCAGTTGAGCTCTAGCTGAGGCCAGTATCAACTGCCAGTTGTGTGAGTGGTCATGTAGGATATCCAAATGACTGCAGATTTAAGAACCACTGTGAACAAGAATCACCCTAGTCAACCCACAACACAAAAAGATATTAATAATAAAAATGCTTTAAGTCAATTCATTTTGTAGTGAATTTTTTTAAAAAAGATTTATCTATTTATTTGAGAGGCAGAATCACAGAGAGAGAGAGAGAGTTCTTTTACCCTCTGGTTCACTACCCAAATGGCCACAGTGGCCAAAGCTGAGTCTATCCAAAGCCAGAGGCTAGGAGCTTCTTTTGGGTCTCCCATGTGGGTACAAGGGCCCAAGGAAATAGAAACATTTTCATTTTCAAATTTTTTAAGATTTATTTATATATTTTAAAGTCAGAGTTACACAGAGGAGAGGCAAAGAGAGAGAAAGAGAGAGAGGTCTTCCATCTGCTGGTTCACTCCCCAATTGGCTGCAACGACTGGAGCTGCGCTGATCCAAAGCCAGGAGCCAGGAGCTTCCTCCAGGTCTTCCCATACGGGTGCAGGGGCCCAAGGACTTAGGCCATCTTCTACCACTGTCCTAGGCCATAGCAGAGAACCAAATCAGAAGTGGAGCATCCAGGACTCAAATCAATGCCCACATGAGATGCCGGCACTGCAGGTGGCGGCTTTATCCACTACGCCACAGCACAGGCCCCCATTTTTAAATTTTTGACTGTGACAGGTAGATACTCTTGTCAATATTTAGCTATATGTGTAGTGTAGACATTGACAAGGACATATAGACATTAATTGATGTAGACAGACACTGACATTGCCCAGGAGATAGACTGAAATGTGAATAAAAGATACCCTTCACATTTATAGGATTTGGTTAGTATGGTTAAGTGGGAAAATCATGACCCAAACAACTGGAACTGGGTGTTTTCAGTACAAACACCCAGATCTAGGATGCAATAGCAGTGATTAACAGTACTTGCACCCCTTCTTATGTAGAAGACCTGAGACAGTAAAGTCACCACAAATCTAGTGAGTATTCTTTTAAAAAATAAAAATCCATGATTTTAAAGCTCGGGCTTTCTTGCAATGATCTATCTCAGTTCTTAAGGAATGAGAAATACTATACATGTTAAAATCTTGAAGACGGGTACAATTTAATTTTCAGGTTCTGTGTCAAGCTAAATCGTTTTCCAACATTGATATAAGAAAAGGAAATTAGATACTCCTAAGGCACTAACTTCAAAATTTATGCAATTGGGAATAGAGAATAACATAAGAATATTTTGAATATTTGTGTCAAAAGAAGAAAGAAGAACCGCTATGTTACTTGTTTCTTAATATTTGGGAAATTTTTCACCTGTCAGAAATGGTTTTATCTTTGCTGTTGGGCGTCCATATAAAGACATTAAGTTATGATGAAAAAGTGTTTGCCCACACATTAATTGCACAATGATTTAGGATGAGCTACCTCAATGCATTCTTTCTTTTAGTGTCCTAGCTCATCATCCCAAAAATGCACAGAACACTACAAATCATAGATATTCATGCATTAACATTGCCAAGAAAATAATTCTGCCTAACGTTTAAAGTTTATGACAGACACAATTCATAAGAAATAAAAAGAGCAGATCTATTCTGTTAATTTTTTGCACAGAAAACAAATATTGCTCAATCTGTGTTATTTCAAAACATTCAATATTGAAAGAAATCTTGCCATTTTGGAAAAACAAAGTATAATAACAAACACCAAAAATGTTTTTCAAAGCAGAATAGTCTAACTTATTAAAAATAATGTGGCACTTGACTGCTAGCTCCAGTGACTTCCTGAAGTATTGTTTCTTAGAGAGTATCCCTAAGAATGCTGTTTGCAATGTTATTCTGAAGGGGACAAATCAAAATACCTTCACACACTGAACTTTGTAACAACACATCTCCTACCCCTCCCCTCCTTCACTCCCAATCATACAGGTTAAAAGCATGATGTCTGATTTTAATCCCAGTCAGGACAAGGGCTGATCAAGTCATTGTTTCTCATCGTGTCCATTTCACTTCAACAGGTTTCTTTTTAGGTGCTCAGTTAGTTGTCACCAATCAGGAAGAACATATGATATTTCTACCATTTGATATACTTTGTTTAGGGTATGATTTCTACTTGTCTTTCTACATCTATCTATTATCTTTTCTATCATTAAGTCTATCCATTGCCTACATATCTATATATTCCGTTTGTCTGTTGTCTTAAGCAGTCAAATAAGGTAAAATAGACCAGGAATCACTGTATCATGAGAGGAAACTGTACCCACAGCAGTCAGAAAGTTTCTTTCAGAGAACAGGCAGAAACTAAGCCAACTGCATGTAGGTTTTATAGTAAAAAGGCCAGAGAGTCCTTCTAGCTCACTTGAATCAGAGTCTACAACTCATTGGGACAGAACGAGAAGCACAAAGAATGTTTTTCTTGAAATGTGCTTCGACCCCTAATGGTATCACCTAATTTAGTAGTGAGTGATTGGCCAGCATCCAAAGCTTTCAAGGTACTTACCTGGACCATAAAATAACAAAACTACTGAAGAATGTTTCATGCATTTTATTTTCAAATAAACCTAGACATCTAAATAAAGAAAGTAATCTTATGGCCCAGATAAGTTTGATGACCACATGTCTTCAGTTTGCAAGAATGTTATACTATGTAAACCTACCACTGAAAATCTTTATAGATGCAAAACTGGTTTTTTGTCTGCCTGATTTCAGAGGAATGAAGATTTGAAGCAGTAAATCATTCCTATAACTAACAAGGCCGTTGATGCAATAACTGCCTGTGCTTAAAGACATGGGATTCACCACATATGTGGTACCTAAATACTTTCAAGTCCAGTGCCCTCAGCAGCACCGTCCTCCATCTCCCTCTTTCCTCCATCTCCACCCATTCTTTGTTTGTCTTTCTTTGTCTTAATGGCCTACATCAGAAGCCTTGGGGTGCATCTTACTGAAGCAGCACTTGTTACCTCCCTCTATAGGATACGGAACAGTCTCAATATGAATGTGGCAATCTCCATATCCCCAGCTCTGATCCCTGAATATGGTGACTGGAGAATTAATGGTCTCCTTCCCTTTCTCCATGCAGCTTTAAAGCAGGACTACATTTCATTCAGTTTTCTTTCCTGGTACCTACCACCTAGCCAACAGTAAATGTTGACTAAAAGCTTGCTGGCTTTTGACATTAAACTCAGGGGGAAAAATGTTTCCTGACAATAAATGAATCATTCTACCTCAATTTATTATTTTAATGTGTGTATGATTTAAATTTAAATTGAATAAAATCTAAATTTCTTGCTGGCTCAATAGTAAGAGTATACTATATGAGAATGAATTTTCTTCTTTCAAATCAACCCAATATAGCATTTTAATCCTTTAGAGTGTCAAAAGACTATGGGCCAGTGAGGTTGCTTATTAATTAGTCTATGACCTCCTCCAATCAGAAGTCATTTGAAGAGGAAAAACAATTGTTTATGCCAGTTTGTATATATGCAGCTCTGTGTATATAGAAGTTCCACGTCTTGGCCACTATTCCTTAATAAAGAACTACAAAGCACATCAACATCAATCTTTGTCATATTTAACAACCACTTTAGGAATTGCAATGATTTTAAAGCAATGCTTTATAATCTGTGATGGCATCTAGCACTTCACTATTTATGAGAATCTGCCCTTGAATGCTGAAGAGTTAATATCAGCTAAGTGTATTCACCTGAATGGTAAATGACTAGGGCAAAACATCTATTTTATTATTTGGATTTCTCAATACCTTGGACATTTATGGAGTACTGTTCCAGAATTATCCATTCTGTCAATACTATAAAACACACACACACACACACACACACACACACACAAAGAGAGAGAAAGATGCAGACACAAATCACACAGAAATAGGAAGATATCCGAGATGCCTTCAAAATTGATATGAATTATCTGGCTTCAGTGCCTGCAACCCTACATCTTTAAAACCAGGCAAACAATCTCAATAAACAGAAAAAGGAGATGAAAGTTATGATTTCCTCTACAATAAAATGGGAACTGCATGCAACTCTTCATTTCCAACTATGTTTGTTGCAAGAAACTTTCTCAGTTTAGAGCCTAGAGAATCAGCACAAAGAACACTCTCAGTCCTCACCACTGACCTATGACTCTGGACCAAATAGGCACCTGCTCAGCAAGCAGAGCATAACGTTGTGGGAATTTCTACTGAGTCCACATCATCATTTCTAGAATTGATTCCAATTAAGGTAAAATGGTGGTCAGGCCTTAAAACAAAAGGCTCAGCTTAAAAGGAGATCACTTTAAAGTCTAGGATTTCAATTTCTCTCTTTAAAAAAATTTTGAGGGCTTCTTTTGATGTCTTAATCATCAATTAAATAACATCAATTTCTACTTGATACCCACCTTGAAGATTTTCAGATGGTTTTCCAGTTATGTTATTTCCCATCATTTGATTGGCCATCTTAGGGAGGTCCCAACACAGCAGATACTGTTATCTCTTTGTCCACAATGAGGCCTCTGAACCTGAGATAATTTCAGTGATTTATAAAAATTCCCCAAATACTAAACGTTCAAATCAGGACAAGAACCTGGGATGCCTGTCTCCAGACCAGGGCTTTGTGGAGGCCACAATTTCTACATAAACAAGGATATATTTGATAGCTTAACATGCTAAATGGTATAGAAATGAGACCTCCCAGCCCCAACCATGTCTGCAGTACCATTATTCACAGTTTTCCCCTAAGCACTAATTTAGTTCAGGGAGCAGCTTGAGCCCTAGGGAGAGCTTGATTCACTGATGTTTAGGACACTGTGCACTCCCTAGCCATTGAGTTTAATGTTTCCTATTTTATGACTCCGGGCCCAGTCCCACCTCTGCTGGATTGCATTGTTCTAGAAAAAAAAATATTTATATGTACCCTGGGACTCCAGTAATGGGTCCATAAAAAATTCAATAAAGAAATGTTTTAATCAAAATACACTGTCTGACATCACAGAGCCACCAGAATTCTCATTTAAAATTGGGGCGATTTGCTGGAAAATGTTGATTGCTGTTGTAACCTCACTGGTTTCTAAACACATTCTGTTCTTTCTCTGTTGTTGATGGAACTGACTACTGATGTGTATCCTTAGACAAATCTTCTTGTATAATGAAGAAAGAATCTCAAAATACATTTAAAAAGAAAAGGGACCCACCTTCTCCGCTAACAAAGATTCCAGAGACATGGAGAAAGGTCAGCTGTCCCACCTCCCTTTGTCAAGCATCATGATCACGTGAGCACTATAAAAAAAATCATAATACATCTTTAAGAGGAAAGAGATGTGCTTTTATGCCCCCTGAGCCACTGCACGTGCTAGTTTCTTAAAGTATGTGTTCAACGCAAGCTGTAGGTCCTTTTCCAAGGTGAATGACATCCGCACAAATGCTGCAAGGGGAGATGTTCCGCATGTTTCCCTTGGGCATTTGCTGAGCCAGCCAAAGTCTGCACGCACACGATAGATCACTTTGGCACCATTAAGGAATTACAGGGCATCACATGGTCTTGTAGGAATTAATCACTGCTTAACAGTATGTGCTCCCGTGTTTATGAAGTCATTTGGAAATCTGCATGTAACCACTGGCTCGGTGAGTCAAGTATCTGCAGGTAATGAACCATGGCATTGTGTGATGGCCGAGCTAGAGAATGTTCCAATTGGCAATTAATGTGCTAGCAGCAAAATATATTTCTTTGAGGAAAAGTCAGAATCATAATTTGTAATATTTTATAAACCAGGGAGAGATCCTATTTATATCATATTTTGCTAATATAGATCTTCACCTAGGATTTCAAGGTGAGGATAGGGTAATGGCATAGATAAATGCCCTCTGGTATTTTATAGCAAGCAACTCTTTTGCTTTATGCTTGTGTTTTCCTGCAAAGACTCCTCAAAAATATTAACTGAAGTATATATATTAGAGTTTAATTTCAAGTATTTACCATCAATAAAATAGAACTTCAGGTTATAGTCTACTAAAGATTTAATTGCCCTAAAAGAACTTCTGACAAATAAAAAAAGAAAGAAAATTAAATGAAGCAAAAGGAAAAGAGAAGACAAAAAAAGTAGACATTAATTTATACTTTATTTAACTAGGTAGTAGCTATTCAGGGGTTAAGAAATACAGTGAATACAAATACTAAATAAATAAGAGAGCTTCTTTCTAGATTTTTCAAATATTACACCATTTTTACACTTATAAATATTTATCTTGCCTGTGTGATTCATATGATATACTCAAGCATCAATTAGCCTTCCGATAAAAGACAAGATTTAGAAATGTGAGGATTTATGTAAGACTGTTGAGCTGTATGCTACTGATTCATTTCTAGCTCAAGTTGTTTATCATTATTTTACCTCATTTTTAGAGTGTTGAAGAAGTTTTTAAATAGATGCTTTTGGAATTTAGATGGAACAAGTATCCTAGAACGAGAGTACTCCACTTTTACACTAGAAATCTGGCATGAGCACTAACCAAATCATTTAGAATTTTACATAGTTGAGCAACAAGCATTGTTCCCATTTCTAGGTTTAAATTTGGACCCCAGGAAAAGTAGGAAATAAATAAGAAGTAATTAATTCACTTTTTTCTTCACTCTTCAACCTCCATGAATTATCACAAGTCTGAATAATTAGGATACAATCTCATTTGCTTCTATCTGATTCCCATTTGAAATCATCACCTTCAAATTTTGCAGGACTTTGTTTTCCCTCTTTGGCCTGGCTTTCCTTTGATTACACAAAGAAATAACTTCAAAATCACCAATAACTATAGAAATATTCTCGATGGAACAGTAAAATTTTTCTCACTTGGTTGTTTAGTTTTCATTTGGTAAATGTCCCGGCAGTTCTCCTGGCTCCAAAATATTAGAATCCAAAAGTATCTAGTCATATTCTTTTGCATTAACTCTCCTACTATTATCTTGGAATTTGTTGGTTATGTTATGACAAAAAATTTGGATATTGCTGTGAGAAAAGGCAAATTAGAAACTAGTAGGGAACGCTGACATTATTTTGGCTAGAAAATTAATATCTGGTTAGTGTTAGAATTATTTTCCTCCTTAAGCAATGAGAGGCAAATGGATAGGAAATATCTTCTTTTGACTGAGATCTAAAACTGTCCTGGTTCATGAGAAAGTTGGAAGAGAGATGTGAGTTAGCATCCCCATTCCCAATTATTGTCTTCATATGCCCAAAATATATGATACCTTAAAATTATAAATATGATTAATAAAAAGATGAGAAATCTTAGTCTCTGTCTTGCACTTGAATCAAACCATACTTTGTCTCTTATTCTGTGTATAGCTCCCAATGCTGCCTTTGCTATCCAAAGGTTGTCAATCAACCCTGAAACCCTTTTTGGAGGCAAAGTCAGGGATTTCGTAGTGTTATTGAAACCCACCTCTTGCCAAGAACTGCTGCTGCAAATCAAGGAAGCAACTTCCCATGTGGACATTTCATGCTCCAGTTCTACTAAATTTTCTGTGCTCTTTGAACCCTAATTTGGTATTGAAATTCCATTTACTTATATTAGAAGTGGTGAAGGAGAATATCTGGAAAAGTGTTTGTGTTTAAATATGAGTCCTCCAAGTTGCTCAATGCTTTGGTCTTGGGTTTACGAAGAAAATTACAATCAACTGCAATGGCCTGACTGCCACAGCTCAAGTCAGAGTCACTTTCATTCCTCACCTTTCAGCCTTGACTCGCTCTAATGTAATCTTGTCTGGTGAAGCAAGAGGTGTGACCACTGTGTTATGATCTGCATTTCACTTTTAAACCCCTCTGGACGAACAGCTCAGGGATTAACTCTCCAGCAGGGCTCTCAATCTGATAATGTCACTGTGAAACTGAGCTCAGGGCTTCTCTACCTGCCCTTTCTGTGGCTGTTCAGTCTATATCCAGAATGTTCCAGCAACCTTTACTAATGCTACTGTTATTCCACACTCCTCTATAATGCAAGGGGTAAATAAAAGTTACATGCCTATCAGAAAATCAAGAGTTTCAGAGCAAGTATAAGTTCTCCCATCATCTCTAATTGTCACTTGCTGTGGATGTCAAACTGACAGAGTAGCAGAATCTAATTTCCTTGTTTGATTCACCATGAAATTAAACTGAACTGACAATTTTTATTTTCACCTGGCAAACTCATCTGACACTATTTAAATCTAGCTAATCAACTACAGTTATCTGCTGCACACACTCATCTCTCCCAGCACACCTCTGATTTGCAGTATTCCACTTCCTGGACTCCCTCTGACAGCCGTGCGTTGGATTACATTTACAGTTTTCGAAGGTGTAAAGGAATGCATGAACATAGCTAGCCAAGGTGCCAGCAAATGTATCATGGCACAAAATTACTACTGAAAGACAAAAAAAGAGACAAAAACAAAAACAAAACACACACACACACACACACACACGAAGAGTGAAAAACAAAACTCCTGGACCACAACATTGCTCAAAACGCAGCCAGTCTGGTGGTTCAGCAAGTCTGTGCTCACTAGAGTAGAAAATATAAATTCTTTTTTTTTTTTTTTTTTTGACAGGCAGAGTGGACAGTGAGAGAGAGAGACAGAGAGAGAAAGGTCTTCCTTTGCCGCTGGTTCACCCTCCAATGGCCGCCGCTGCAGCCGGCGCACCGCGCTGATCCTGGCAGGAGCCAGGAGCCAGGAGCCAGGTGCTTTTCCTGGTCTCCCATGGGGTGCAGGGCCCAAGCACCTGGGCCATCCTCCACTGCACTCCCTGGCCATAGCAGAGAGCTGGCCTGGAAGAGGGGCAACCGGGACAGAATCCGGCGCCCCAACCGGGACTAGAACCCGGTGTGCCGGCGCCGCAAGGTGGAGGATTAGCCTATTGAGCCACGGCGCCGGCTCAGAAAATATAAATTCTGAAGTTAGCTGATTTTTAGGAAAAACACATGTTTAACTTCCTATAAAAATAATCACTACACAGATATAGTCAACATTATAGTAGGAATAGCTGGATAAGTAGTTGATGAAATGGGGCCATCTGGCAATGTGGGAATGCCCTCTGACAGATGAACTATAATTTGAGCTGTCAAAAATAAGTAGGATTCTATATCCTAGAATCATTGTGCAATGTCTCAAAGCCACCAGAAAAGTTGACTAGCCTGTTACCCACTGCCAATTACCAGCATCTCTGAAGGGGGCACTTTCAAGTATCATTAATTAAGGAAGGAACTTATTCAGTCCCAGATCTACTAAATGGTTCCTAAATGCCTAGATTCATGAGGAAACGTGTATTAGCTGGACTCATAGCTATCATAATGTTACCTCTGAACATCTCTTCAGATTCAGGCCTGCTTCCAGATTTCAATATTGATTATCATATGCATGTGACTGGTCTTTTTTTCTACCCTGAAACTGAAGTCTCATGGGTTTACTATCAGTCCCAAAACATCTTTAAGTTCAACAGAGACTCTGGTTAGAGTCCACTTTTGGGACAGAACCTAAAATATCTCTGAATCATTAAGAACCAAGTAATAATCAAATAAAACATGTGGCCCCACCCTCAGAAAAATGCATCCAATTCATACCCATCATGCAATTTTAGAAGATATTCAAGGAGGATGGCCCTGTGTTGCAGTGTGTTAAATCGTCACCTGGACTTCCAGCATGGGTGCCAGTTTAAGACCCAACCTCCACTTCCAATCCAGGTTCCTGCTAATGTGCCTGGGAAAGCAGAGGAGCATGGCCCAAGTGCTTGGGTCCCTGCCACCCACGTGGGAGACCTGGATGAAGCTCCAAGCTTCTGGCTTCAATCTGACCCAGTTCTGGCCATTGCAGACATTTGAGTAGAGAACCACTGAGTGGAAGATCTCTCCATCTCTCTCTTCTCTCTGTCTGTAATTCCGCCTTTCAACAACAAATAAATAAATAACTCTTAAAAAAAGATATTTGTGGATTCATCAAAGCCTTCTTCATTAATTGAACATAATCATAGTTATAATTTTTGAGCAATTTTACATGCTAGACATTTTGTAATACATCAGAGATATTATCCCACTATGTAGCCTGACTTCTTTAGCCCTGCTGAGAAGAATCATTAAATTTAAAACTGTAGACCACACTGTTTTGAGAAAGTTATGTGAAATTGCTCTCATGACAAGTTATTCAAGTTCAAATAAGCACCTGAAGATAGGAGCGCCTGTAATCGTAACTTTCAGTGCCTTTATTTTTAATTACTGATTTTTAATTGACCTCCAGCATTTTGATATATACAACATATTTCTCTTTTCAAGAAGGCAAATAGGCCTGTTCACTGAATCTCAGTAACAGTGTCTCTGGAAAAGAACTGGCTAATTCTATATTTTCCTCAAAGTTCCCAAAAATGGTTTTTGGATCCATCATATAACCCAAGTTTCCTTTGTAACTTGTATAATCTACAAGTCATTTTTTTCTGTGACAGGAATTGCAAGAATTTATGTTGACTTGTACAGTTTGAATCTGTATAATGTTGAAAGGAAACATTATTACCCCCAACTTGAAGTAGTGGAAACCTAAGGCTCAGAGAGGCTGAATAATTTGCCCTGTATAAGTAGTAAGGGAAGGTTTGTGATGTAATTTAGTCTGAATTTAAAGGCCAAGTTCTCAGTTCTCAGACTCCAAGGTAAGAACCATTGCTAAACAATATTGCTATAATATAAAATTGATGATCCATTACCCTTACTTTAAGTTGAATAGAATAAATCATAAGGTGTTGACCTTTAGCATATTATAAAGCATCCGGGATATCTCAGGCTGAGAAATACATTAGTTTAGTTAATTGTCTAAATCCCATCCTATTCGCTCCCAAGAGTATTTCTTCTTTAGAAATGTTCACCTAGTAAGCCAACACATTTATTAGGAGTCTTTGTGATTAACTACAGAAAACGTGATAGAAAGTATAGACATAGGAAAATCAGCCTTTGTCTTAAATCTTTGGTTTAAACAATATCCATAGTATTTTTTAAGCTAAATATGAACTACAAGAATAGTTCCTTAATCACAAACAGGATATAATGAGTCTACAGAAACTCACTGAATAGCATGTTTAGGACAAATCAAGAATTTACAGAGAAGAAAAATGATTAAGTAGAGATAACATTACAGGAACAATTGCTAAAATAAAAAACAAGAGAAACTCTAGAGTAAAAGCCATTGACAGATGATACAGAACTTGGAGAAAGTTGAGGCCTGCAGAAACAGAAGGGGGATCATCAAGATGAGTCTAAGGAACATAAGCAAGATAAAAGGAATCTACTAAAGAATGAAGAGCAAGATGGTGAGGAAGGGAAAAGAAAAGTGCAAAACATCTCCTCACAGAACATTTCTCTGAAAAACCAGTCCAAGGGAAAAACAAGTGACTACAATAGATGCGGGTCTGAGTTGGAAGTGAGCCCAAAAATGTTCTTCCTCAAATACTTGCATCCTAAGTGATTAATATTACTTTCTAATCCACGTATAGGTTGATGTTGGATATGGTATGCTGGAAAGAACTCTGTAATAGGAAAAAGGGAAAAAAAAAAAAAGAAATCTGGTTTTTCCATTAAAGATACTGATACCGCAGCACACTTTCATTTGTTGCTTTAATTTTTTAGAAGTTAAAACATGAAAAGGCGCATTGTTTTGTAGCATAGTGCAATATAATTATCAATATAGTGAAAGCAGTGAACAAGTTCAGGCAATGTCCAAAGAGTAAAATGTAAAATTGAATTGCTGCAAGGAAAGAGAAATTTGATAGGCTGCATTTTCTAAGAACAGATAAGAATTGCAATTGCAAAAAGCTTAATTTGCATCCAGTGTAAATTAAGGGACAACCAAGGAAAGTTCCAAGAGTAAACACTGATATGCAGGATAATTCTCTAAGTTGGAAAATGATTCAAAAGAACAGAATAGGACTCAAAGCGTAGAAGTGTAATGAAGAAACCAAAGAAATATCTAATTTGGAGAATCTAGAGTAGAAAGTAGAGCAGGAGAAAATAAGATTGCTGGTCTTCAAAATTAATGCAAAGTCATGGAATAAAGAAGAGATGTATAGAGCAGTATCATTCAAAGTGCTGGACCTATGCAAGATAAACAGCTTGTAGAAAAAGGCGAACCAATATGCTCTTTCCTTCATTGGGAAGGTCTTGCTACTGCAACTGCTACTGCTACTACTGCTTTTCAAAGAACAATAATATTATTTGAATAGCCAAACAAAAGAATGAGTTTCGTGATAATGTGCACTCTATTGAAAGCTCCTGATCATCTCATGAAATATTAGCAAAACTAGTAACGAACAGTTCTGGCAGTCACATGTTGGATAGAACTGGTCTATATTTCAAAAGAAAAGAGAATGTCTACAAAAGTCTGAAAGACAGGAAAGATACATAGCTTTCCATAGAAGGATGTGACAAAGGAAAGGACATTATCAGGAGAAAAAGCCTCTGAAGGAGAGGCAAAGGAGAATAAAAGTCTCTGCTCATTTAGTGAACATGTGCTTGGATTTCATTCAAAATATAGAGGGTATCTGGAATTTTGGATATTCCCCACACAGGCAGTGCAGACTTTAGACAGAAGGACTTCTCACCTTTAATTGGCAAAGGAAAATTGAGGTCTAATAAGACTATCGAGTATATTTTAGTAAACTATTGTCCTAAATGTCACTTTTAAGATGTCCTAAAATATCCTATTAAAGGTGTTTATCTTGAATAAAATATAGCTTTCATTAGATAAGAAGTACCTACAATTTGAAAATGATTTTTGTAAACATGATGATGATTTGTTACATTCCTTTGCTAGAGGCTTCCATACACTACATGGCTTAAACAATATAAATTTATTTTCTTATCATTCTAGAGGAGAGGAGTCCAAGAACAAGGTGTTATTAGGGTTGATTCTTAGGAAATTGTTTTCCTTAGTTGTAAACTTGGGAGGACACAACTCAGCCCACTATATTGATACAACTCCAAAGGAGGTGAATGCTGTGAGCACACTGGGCTTTGGGCAACCATGCTTTCTGCACATTGACTAGCAACATGTTGCACACAGGAGGATGGGGGTGGGGAGCTACACTCTTATTTGTAGGGTAAATAGTTTTGAACCACTTCCCCATTATCTTTCAAATGTTCATTGAATCAACTATCAACTTTGCCTTATTAACAATTCACATTGAAAATAAGTTTAGTTAAGGGATCAATATATCTATTTGAAAAGAAAAGTGGGGTGGGGTGATGAACAAAAGGCTAGGGCTGTGAAGGGAACAACTCAGACCCACACATCTTTCACAGGGTCACATGGTAGATTGCTGATAAGAAGAGGATGGGGGATTTGGAGTCTTGAGGCTTTCTTAATCTGTTTGCAAAGTGTTGAATCATCACATGGCAACATCCCTTTCAGACAATATAGGATACATTTTAGAAAATTCTCAATTTGAGGTACATTATTCAGATTTTAGACAACCAGAATACAATGTACTTGGCTTCAGTGTACCCTGTTTGAAGATTTTCATGTATTCCTTGTGTTCCTTTAACCTAAAGTTATCTTTTGGATTCAATCAGAAGAAGCTATGGCTTTCCTCTGCCTTTGTGATGTTTCTTCTCCATTCAATCAGTTCTCTTCTGTGGGCAAGAAACCTACTCAGCTATCCCAGTCATTGAAAAATGCCATTTAATGTACATTAAGTAGAAGAGAGCACTTACAATAATCAGTTTCGATAGGACCTTTTTGAATTGGAATACTTTTGTAAGGTTTGTGTACAGGATTTTATTTTACTCTGTTCCTTTTATAAAGAACATCCCAACCAGCTCTGGTTATTTTTTTTTTTTTTTTTTTTTTTGCTCATTAACAGTATAAATCATGAAAAATGTTAAAAGTCACTATTGCAATGGTATTTCATAGAGAATTTAAATTAGACCAGAGAAAAAATGACAGTACTCCTCTAAGGCTGTATGATTCATTACTTGGTACCAAACCAGAAGTTGAAAATGCAAGGCAATTCTATAATGAACAGAAGCATTGCCCACAACCCTCAATACCACTCCAAAAATAGTTAGAATAAGGCTGACCAAAAGTCAGGAAGGTCTGAAGCATGTTCAGTATTTGGCTCCACAGTCATCTTAACATTAGGGGAGAGAGAGAGAGAGAGAGAGAGAGAGAGATGATTTTATCTATTTTTTAATCTCTTTCTCTATCTCTCACTATTTCTACCCTTACCTCTATCTCTCCCAGTATCTCTCCTACTGTCTTGTTCCTTCTTTGAATCTCTATTTTTCTCTAAAAATCAGTATTATGTGTAGTGCTTCTTATTTCCTTTCTCTCTATCTTGATCTCGCTCTTACTCTTGCCTTTTCTCTCCCCCTCTTTTTTTCTCTCCCTCTCTCTTTCTACATTAATCTATTTTGTTTTCCATGGTTCTGTGCATGTCTCCTTCTCTGTGTCATTCTCTGTTCATGATCTCTATTCCTCTTTATTCTTTTCATCCTCTTACTCTCTCATTGTCACTTGTTCTGTATGCCTCTGTACCTCTCTGCCTTGTCTTCTTAGTTATGTCTCTAGTCTCTTTTACTGTGTGTCTCTTTGTTCACCCACACACACAGAGACTCACACCAGTGCTTAGAACAATTCCATTGTGATATTTTCCTTTCCACAGAGAAGTAATTTTGCTTCATAGTCCTAAAACTCCTTCTGCCTGCTGAGACATGAAGGAGCCCTTTCTCCTCTTTTCTCTCCAAGACTCTGTGTGTGTGTGTGTGTGTGTGTGTGTGTAGATTTTATGGATTGTCCAGCAGAGGAAGTGCAACTAGTGTTTCCTACTCTGCTTCTCCCTGGGAGCTAAATATGTGCCTTTCTTTCTGACTACTCAGTCCTGTTTAGCTCAGTGTGAAACCTGCCAGGAGAGTCTCAGATCTCCTTCACAGTCAGGTTATCCAAAGATGATGTGCTGGAAGTCATCCTTTGGCCTTGCTATTTTTGCCATTCCAGTGACTACTGGGTTACTTAACATAAAGCCTTACACAGTATTTCAGTTTCATGCTTCAGGTCTAAACCTCCTGATAGAACTCTAAAGGATGAATAGCTTGTCAGGCTTCAAGAAGAAAGACTGTGAAAAGGGAATAGATTTGGATCTTTGAAGAGTGCAAGGGTTTTTTTTTTTTTAATTTAATTTTTTTTTAATTTTTTGACAGGCAGAGTGGACAGTGAGAGAGAGAGACAGAGAGAAAGGTCTTCCTTTGCCGTTGGTTCACCCTCCAATGGCCGCCGCGGCCAGCGCGCTGCGGCCGGTGCACTGCGCTGATCCGATGGCGGGAGCCAGGTGCTTCTCCTGGTCTCCCATGGGGTGCAGGGCCCAAGGACTTGGGCCATCCTCCACTGCACTCCCTGGCTACAGCAGAGAGCTGGCCTGGAAGAGGGGCAACCGGGACAGAATCCGGCGCCTGGACCAGGACTAGAACCCTGTGTGCTGGCACCGCAAGGTGGAGGATTAGCCTACTGAGCTGCGGCGCCAGCTAAGAGTGCAAGGGTCTTGATATGGAAAAGAGGCAATCAGGGTCAGAGAATGCAGGAAGAAACCCCTTCAGGCAAGTATATGCATTAGTCAGAAATGGTGTGTTTTGTACTTTATGTACAGTTAATTGCATAGTTGTTGGGAAAAATAAACAGCACTATTATCACATTACCATATTACCATATCATTACCATTGTTTCCTAAGAATTTTCTATGTAGTTACTACATTATTACAGAAAAATAGAACATGTTATTTCATGGTAACTATGCAATTAGTTCATGTCACCATCAAATGTACACTTATTAAACCAACAAAGAAATAAAATGTTCCATTTCCCTCCATACTCATGAGTCATAATATTATCCCTCTTTTAGAAATGACATAATGAATCAATGTAGTAATGTAGGAAATATGCAGATTATGCTTTTTCCTAATCTTCTATTTTTTTTTTTTTCTGGTAAGCAAATGAATACCTTGGAAACTGCAGATGCAAAACAGCCTGCCAGATAGGAAGGCAAGCAAACAGATCCTATCAAACAAGTCTATTGCATTTAATGATAGGAACAATGAGTCCTTTTTGGTACAAAGGGAGTAACTTGGCAAGCCAAGTGCCTCAGTGGCTAGAAGGATTGAGAAAAGGATTAAGCACATTTCATCCTTTATTGTGTGCAGCCTAAAAGCATACCAAACAAAAACTGGTACCATGTTATGTGTACATTCACAGAAGAATTTCAGTTTCTATAGCACGTACTTTGAATGAAAAATCCTACGTTTCAATATTTAAATCAGTTCTATAAAAAGAAGAGCACTACGTAAAAGTTTCATTTCACTATCAGACGTTGGTGTTGGAAGTGCAAAAGAGATTTAGGATTAGAAAAAAGGGATGCACAGTATTCTTTGTCAATTCCAGCACATCCTTGTGTGCAATCATTTTTCTTCGAAGTTAATTGTGAACTCCTTAAAATAATGAGAACAGTTTTGTTTATTGTAACTAATTGATTTCCAATACTTCAAAATTAATTGGGCAGAACAGGGTCATCCAAAGCTTTCTTTGGGGCCTGTCTTAATGGGCTCTGAATTTAAGACAATAATGGATAGATTAATATAATTTATTTTCACATTTTTTTTCTACAAACATCTTTAAAATCCTCTTGGGACAAGACTCAAACCATATTCCTTTTCTCAACCTTTTTCCATTTTTTTTTTTTTTCAACAATGTACTCAACTCACTTCTCTTTCATTTATACACAGGAAAATCCCTTCATGTCCTGACTGTTTTCAATTTAAATTCTAATCATGAATGTAGAGTCTCTGGGATCATCTGAACTCACTAAAGGATTCATAATTTACCAGCCACCCTCTTCAATGGACAAAAAGATTTCTAGGGAGAAACTGTGTTTTTCTCCTTATCTATACAACATTTATACATATATGTAGATTCCATAATTCACAGCTAGTGTGTTACTTTTGGAGACCAAAGGTTGAATACAGCACCAGTTTCCAATCTTTCTATTAACAATTACTTTTAAAGATTATTTAAAAGGAGGACAGCTAATGAAAATTTTCATTACTGAAAGAATTACTCATACTCCTAATGAACTGATTCAATGGCTGTCAGTCATGAAAACATATATGTATTCCTTTAAAGGCAAGATAATAAAGGCTTGGGGTTGGCATTGTGGCACAGTGGGTAAAGTCACCACCTGTATGCCAGCATCCCATCTGGGAGCCAGTCTGAGTCCCAGCTGCTCCACTACTGATACAGTTCCCTGCCAATATGCCTAGGAAAACAGCAGAATACGGCCCAAATAGCTGGGCTCCTGACACCCACATGGGAGACCAAATGAAGCTCCTGGCTCCTGGCTTTGGCCTGGCTCAGCCCCAGCTGTTGCAAACATTTATAGAGAGTGAACCAGCAGATGGAAGATCTCTCTCTCTCTCCCTCCCCCCCCCCCATTTCTTTCTGTAATTCTGCCTTTCAAATAAATAAATTTTTAATAGATAAAAAGATAATCACGTGTCTTTTATCTTTTTTTTTTTTTTACAGAAATGACATGGAGATTCAGATTCTGACTGGAGTTATTATAAAGTAAAGAAAATCAGGTTGACATCAGAATTCTTGAACACAACATACAGAGCAGGGGAATTGTATTTAAAGAGCTTCAGATTCCATAAAGACAGATGCAAGTAGATCTAGATCTAAGTTTACCTGTGAGTAAAGCCAGGCTGTTGTATCTCACTTTGTTCTCATTTAACCTTTCTTCCTCCACCTTCTGAATCCAACTTTTCAGGGCTTTTATTACAGACAAAATGCAGTAATGTTTAGTATCAGTCCATAGCCTTTGTTTGTCTTTAAGGGTTAAGAGGAAGGCCCATTTCTTCCAAAGGAAAGCACTGGTGTGACTGGCAGAGCTCCAAAACAGCCTTCAATGTCTCCCACCTCTCTGTTATTTAAGGGGAATTCACAAATTTCATTTCAAATGGAATTAAAAGAGAAGTTTATTTTTGCTACAAAAACATTTTGAAATCCATGCATAGTTTTTTCAAAAGATGCATTTCTCTATGAACTGCTTGAAAACACCTCATATACATGTATATAAAAAAACTTTTGCACAAGAATAAGCTCATCTTTTAATTCCATTTTGCACACACATTTTTGAAGCACCCTTGTATAGGCCCTGCATATCCTTTGGACTATACCTATGTTGGAGGCTCCCACAATTAGGTTATGTTAAAATATGGATACTATCTGGGTGGGACTAAACTCATCATATGAGCCCTTTAAAAGGTGGTAATTTATGTTCAACGATTAACTTTTAAAAGATGATATCACACATATTCTCCAACCAGTCACATAAAAGATCAGAGAACTGTGCTCTCATTTGCATAGAATACCCACACTGTGCACTGAGATTCGTCCCTGACCCACAGCGAGGAGGAAAGCAGATATCTAGAGTCCGGCAACCCCAAAGAAATGAATCCTGCCAACAATCAGTGTGCTCAAGGGAAGACACCAGGTGTAAATGAGAACCGCTGACTCGCCTGGTGTCTTACTTGTATCCTAGAGAAATTCTGAGCAGAGCATCCAGGCACACCACACCAAATACTTGTCCTATGAAGATGTGAAATAAAACATTTCTATTGTTTAAAACCCCAAGGTATCTGGTAATTTATTGGGCAACAATAGAAAAGTAACACAATTTGAAAGAAAATATCTGACCTCTGAATCTGTGGGATTTTTTTCAGTCTCATGCTTTTCATCCCAAACGGTTTAGACATAGGCTGCTGAGGTTTTGGCACCGGGTTAATTTTTTATAAAACTTTAGATAGAAGATTCAGTCTTAACTGGACATACTTATCATGGTCATGTTTTGCTTAACGAAGAAGACAGGATGTGTTGAGAAATGTGTCCTTAGAGGATTTGGTCATTATGTGAACATCATAGAACGTAGTCACATAGTCCTGATGGTAGCCTATTGCCCCCAGGATATAAACTTGTGCAGCATGTTGCATTACTGCATACTGCAGGCACCTGCAACTCAATGGAAGCTATTTGTGTATCTAAATATATTTAATGATAGAAAAGGTACAATAAAAATACAGCATAGAAGGCAAAAACAGTAATTTGTTTAGGGCATTTATCATGGAGTTTACTCAGTTGCAAGTTGCTCTGGGTGAGTGAGTGAGTGTGGAGAGAATGTGAAGTCCCAGGATATCACTGTCCATACCGTAGACTGTTACACACTCTGGACACTTGGGCTACACTAGATTTATAAGAAAATTTTTTTCAGTGATAACAAATTAGTCTCAGTTTACTACAATTTTTTACTTTATAAATCTTACTTTTTAACTTTTTGACTGTTTCATAATAGTTTTTATCTTTCATTTTATTTATATCTTACTTTTTGAACTTTTTTGTTGTTAAAAACTAAAACACATGTACACACATTAGCCTAGGCCCGCACAGATTCAGGATTGTCAGTATCACTGTCTTCCATCTCTGTATGTTATCCCCCGGAAGGCATTAGGGACAGAAATGCACATGGAGATGTCATCTCTGCTATGATTTTAATGTCTTTTTCTGGACCATCTACTCAAGGACTTGCTTGAGGCTGTTTTACAGTTAACTTCTTTAAAAAATAAATAGCAAAATATTCCACAGCAATGACAAAATATAATATAGTAAATACCTAAAGTTGTAACATGATTGACATCATTACAATGTATATTGTGCTATATATAATTGTATTGCTATAAGACTACACTTTCAGGGATCATTTCTATAGTTCGCCACTTAATTGTATTGCTATGTTTTTATACTGCTAGCAGTGTAGGTTTATTTATATCAGCATCATCACAAACACACAAATAATATGTTGCCCAGTGATGTCATGATATTATATCATCATTTGGCAACAAAAGTTTCTGCTCTAGCAATCTGTCATTGGCCAAAGCATTGTAATGCAATGCATGGAAATGTAGATATTTAAAGACTCTGTGACAACAAAATTTGTTTGATAGTTTCCTAATTACCCTAAGAATATACATATGCTCCATTAATGGAAGTTTTTCCGTGAAAGGAACTTCTTTTCATCAAATCATTGAGGTTTTTACTTGGCTAAGTCAGAATAAGCACTCATTTTACATATTTGCAGGATTTGGTTTGGTTTGAAGCCTCCACCAGGCTGGGGGATTGATCCTTTGGATGATATCATTCACAGAGAGAGAGAAGGAGAGGAAAATCCAGCTCCACATCATTCCATATCACATTTGTGAAAATCAGAAAAGGGGTAAGATTTCAACTCCCAGAGCTGAGGCTGCTTTGTTAAGAGGGATATCCCATCAGACTCCCACACAGAGCCTCTGAAAGAAAACCTGATACTGGCAAACACGCAAAGGCACGTTTGTTTAATGAGTATTACTGTGGATAAAGATGTCACAGCCATCTTTGTGAAGCTGAGTCTGTGGATAGACTGCCGTTTAAAAGTACAACTAAATGGCCTTAAAGGTAAGCCATGTTACAGAACTTGAGAATCCTGAACAGAGTTGTCACTGAAGTGTTTATGTACTGTCTATCACTTGTCATCAAGTTATGCTTCATTGAAGAATTGGAGTAAAGTTTGCTTCACTGCTATGGCAAATTATTTTTTTAGCATATGTGAAATAAGTATGTGTTGCCTTTATAAATAATGTATGTTTTAAAGCGATTGGTTTTCAATGCCACTTTTCTCAGAGTAATTACTATGCCATAAAATCCACCCTTTCAAAGTAGAAAAGATAGGTTGGTGCTGTGTTGCCACAGGTTAAGCCACAGCTTGAGACTTCAGCAACCCATACAGGAGCATCAGTTCAAGTCCTGGCTACACCAATGCCAATCTAGCGTAGCTGGGAAGGCACTGGAAGGTGATCCAAGTAATTAGAGACATCGATAGAGTTTCTGGCTCCTTTTGGCCTGGACCAGCTCCAGTTGTTGCAACAATTGGGGAAATAAATCAGCAAATGGAAGATCTCTCTCTTTCTCTCTCTCACTCTGCTTTTCAAGTAAACCTTTTCTTTAAAAAAGTATAAAATTCAGTGGTTTTCAGTATACTAACAAAGTTGTATAACCATCATCTCTATCTAATCTTAGAATAATTCCATCATCCCATAAAGAAAGCCTCTGGCCATTAACAGTCATTTCCTCAGTCTCCCATCACCTCCTGTCCCCAGGCCCCCAAGCTCCTAGAAACCTCTTTCTGTCTTTATAGGTTTTCCTATTCCAAATATGAATTAAGTCATGTACTATGTAGCCGTTTGTGTCTGCTTTATTGGTGTATTTTAAAGATTCATGTGTATCGTGCCTTGAGTCTGCATTTCATTCCATTTCAAGGCAAAATAATGTTCTATTATAGAGACATACTGCTTTTTGATTATCTAGTAATCAGTTAGTGGATATTTGAGTTGTTGTCTATGATAAATAGTATTTCTAAGAGTACACATGCACAAGTTTTATGATTTTATTTTTATGCTTTTATTTATACTATGAATGGAATTGTTGGATCATATAGTTTTTGTATGTTGAACATTTTCAGAAACCACCAAAACTTTTTCCAATGTAGCTGAACATTTCAAATCTGACCAGCAATGTATGATATTCCCAAAACTCACATACTCACTAACACATGTTATTGTCTATCTTCTTTAGTCTAGACATCCTAGAAGGTATTAAGTATTACCACATTATGGTTTCATATTTCCTTAAAAACAAGTGATGTTGAGCATGCTTTCATATGGTTATTGTTTGTGTATCTTAAGTGCATAAATGATTACTCCAATTCTTTCTCCATTTATAAACAAGGTTAGTTATATTTTTGTTACTGAGTATAAGGGCTCTTTATATATTAAGGATATAAGTCCCTTATCAGATTAGGAGGGCACTTAAAAAGTTTGTGGAAAGATGAAGTTAAAATTAAGTTTATTTGGTAAAAAAAAGTGTATGTAGTTTCTTCCTATATATATATATATATGTATATTTTTAAAGATTCATTTATTTATTTGAAAGGCGGAGTTACAGAGAGGCAGAGGCATTGAGAAAGAGAGGTCTTCCATCTGCAGGTTCACTCCCCTGACGGCCACAATGACTGGAGCTGTGCCAATTTGAAGCCAGGAACCAGGAGCTTCTTCCGGGTCTCCCATGCTGATGCAGGGGCCCAAGGACTTGGGCCATCTTCTATAGCTTTCCCAGGCCATAGAAGAGAGCTGGATCAGAAGTAGAGCAGCCAGGACTCTAACCAGCGCCCATATGGGATGTTGGCACTGCAAGCAGCAGCTTTACCTGCTATGCCACAGTGCCGGCCCCTAGTTTGTTCTTTTTTTTTTTTTTTTTTTGATTTTTTTAAATTTTTTTTTTTTGATAGGAAGAGTGGACAGTGAGAGAGAGAGAGACAGAGAGAAAGGTCTTCCTTTGCCGTTGGTTCACCCTCCAATGGCTGCCGTGCCAGCGCACTGCGGCCGGCGCACCACGCTGATCTGATGGCAGGAGCCAGGTGCTTCTCCTGGTCTCCCATGGGGTGCAGGGCCCAAGCACTTGGGCCATCCTCCACTGCACTCCCTGGCCACAGCAGAGAGCTGGCCTGGAAGAAGGGCAACCAGGACAGAATCCGGCGCCCCGACCAGGACTAGAACTCGGTGTGCCGGCGCAGCAAGGCGGAGGATTAACCTAGTGAGCCGCGGAGCCGGCCCCTAGTTTCTTCTTAATATAAATTTTCCATGGGCATTCTGAAGACCCTGCATACGCTTTATAAATATTTTCTCCCTCTGTGTAGGTCATCTTTTACTTTCTTGATAATGTCTTTTGAATGCTAAAAGTTTTTAATTTTGATATTCTACAACATATATACTTTATTTCATTTTTTGCTAGTGCTTTAGGTGTTGTGTGCACTGTGGCTTAGTAGGTTAAGACTCCACCTATGGTGTTGGCATCTCATATGGGCACTGCTTCGTGTCTTAGCTGCTCCTCTTCTGATCCAACCCTCTGCTAATGGACTAGGAAAGCAGTGGAAGATGGACCACATGCTTGAGCCCCTGCACCCAAGTGAGAGACCTTAAAGAAGCTTCTGGCTCCTGGCTTCAGATTGGCTAATCTCTGGCCATTGCAGCCATTTGGGGAGTAAACCCAAATGGAAAACTCTCTCTCTCTCTCCCTCTCTCTGTATGTAACTCTGCCTCTCAAATTAAAAAAAAAAAAAAAAAAAAAAAAAAAAAAAAAAAAAAAAAAAACCTTTGGGGCCAGCGCCGTGGCTCACTTGGTTAATCCTCCACCCGCGGTGCCAGCATCCCATATGGGCACCAGGGTTCTAGTCCCGCTTGCCCCTCTTCCAGTCCAGCTCTCTGCTGTGGCCCTGGAAGGCAGTGGAGGATGGCCCAAGTGCTTGTGCGTCTGCACCTGCATGGGAGACCATGAAGAAGCACCTGGCTCCTGGCTTCGGATCAGCACAGCGCTGGCCGAGGCAGCCATTTGGGGAGTGAACCAATGGAAGGAGACCTTTCTCTCTGTCTCTGTCTCTCTCTCTCACTGTCTATAACTCTGTAAAATTAAAAAGAAAAAACCTTCAACAAGTGGAAGTTCACAAATATTTATGCCTTTCCCCTAACAATTTTATAATTTTAGCTTTTACATTTAGGTCTGTAATTCCTTTAACTTTCACATGTAATTCAAAGTAGGGGTCCAATTTTAGGTTGTCTTCTTCAGAAATCTATTTGTCATAGCAACAAATGAGACACCTCAACTTCTTCAAAAATTTATTTCTTATATTGCCTTATACCATTATATTGCCTTGGCCCTCTTATCAGAAAATAATTCAGCAAAAATGCATGGGCTTATTTTTGTGAACCCTTAGTTCTGTTTTACTGAAGAATATTATGCCAGTAGCAAACTATCTTCATTACACCAGCTTTGTAGTAAAGTTTTGAAACAGAGAAAGATAGGTCCTCCAACTTTGTCCTATTTCAGCATTGTTTTGGCTATTCTGGATCCCTTGCAATTTCATATGAGTTTAGGATGAACTTTTCAACTTCTGCAAAAATGGAAGCAGAGATTTAGATAAGAGGTGCATTAGCTGTGTAGAATAATTTGGATATTACTGACATTTTAATGAGAGTCTCCCAATCCATGATCATGGGAAGTCTTTCCACTTATTAGATCTTTACCTTTTTCAATGATGTTTTGTACTTGTCTCAAGTGTTGTATTTTTATTATAAGTGAGATTATTAATTTCATTTTAATTGTTCATTATTAGTCATGTGTTTTTAGGACACTATAACTGGTGAATTCTAGGACACTAAATCCATGTAAAAGACATTCTTCAGTGAGCCGGTGCCGTGGCTCACTTGGTTAATCCTCTGCCTGCAGCGCCGGCATCCCATATGGGTGCCGGTTCTAGTCCTAGTTGCTCCTCTTCCAGTCCAGCTCTCTGCTGTGGCCCGGGAGGGCAGTGGAGGATGGCCCAAGTGCTTAGGCCCTTGCACCCACATGGGAGACCGGGAAGGGGCACATGGCTCCTTGCTTCAGAGAGGCACAGCGCCGGACGTGGCAACCATTTGGGGAGTGAACCAATGGAGGGAGGACCTTTCTCTCTGTCTCTCTCTCTCTCACTGCCTATAACTCTACCTGTCAAATAATAAAAAAAGACATTCTTCAAACTATATCAGCAGTTGTGTTACATTTTCAAAGAGATATGTGTCTTTTGGCTCTGTTTCTCAGACAAAATACCTCTTAATGGCTAGAAAATATGTATTTTCATATATATAAATATGAAAATATTTTCTGCATTAGTTATTTAGGACTAAGATTTATTGACCATTTCTTATGTGCCAGCACTGTTCTGCTACCCAGGATACATAAGGGGAAAAAATGAGACAAAGATCCATGTTTCTTTGAGCTCACATTCTTATGCCCAGAACTACTACTACATTAAGGAACTTCTCCTTGAAAATAGTGTAATCTGATTGAGATATGCAAGAAACTAAAGGCCATTTGCAATGGATACAGTTGTTGTACAAATATACTCATACATTTTGTTTATTAATCATTTAATTATGTTTGCTAAGGATTTACAGTATCAAGACCTATGCTGAGTGCTGTTTAAAAATAATTGCCCTTGCCTCAAATGGCTTACATCTTAAACTAGTACTAATACTGCTAGATGGGATAGGATAAGCCATCATAAAACGCCCTACAATTTTGGAGATAAAAAATCATATCCAGATACATTCAAACAGGTGGTCTAATTAAAGTTGAGATTATATGATTAACATGTGTATTATTGAACATTATATAAGATTTGCATTATAAAAGGAAAACACACTCATATATAATCTTTTTTAAATAATATTTATTTTATTTATTTGAAAGGCAAAGTGATAGAGAGAGAAAAGAGATCATCCATCCACTGGTTCACACCCAAATGGTCACAGTTCCAGGGCTGTGCCAGGCCAAAGCCAGGAGCCTAGAATTCCATCCAAGTCTCTCACATGGATAGCAGGAGTCCAAGCCCTTGGGCCAGCTCCTGCTGCTTTCACAGGAACATTAGCAGGGAGCTGGATCAAAAGTGGAGTAACCAGGACTCGAACCAGTACTCTGATATGGGATGCTATTGTCATAAAGAGTGGTTTAACTCACTCTGCCACAACTCTAGACACACTCATGTGACCTTATGTAACCTGATATATACACTGATTTAATCTGATATGAACAGGAAAAAGAAGAGGTTAGGAGGAAAGATAATAAGTAGAAGTAGGAAAAAGGAGAAGAGGACAATAAAAGAAAAAGATAAGTAAAAGTGTCTGAGAGGTCCATCTCAATAGTTCCAAAAAGAATTAAATATCTTGGAATAAATTTAACCACAGATGTCAAAGACTTAAGAAGAATTGTGTATTGATTACAGTATTCAACCAAAAGTATTAAGTAGAACAAACAAAAAAAAATATACTAAGAGGGATAACATATCAAGTTGCTCATCAACAGTCAGGGTGAGGGCTGATCAAGTCACCGTTTCTCATAGTGTTCATTTCACTTTAACACGTTTCCTTTTTGGTGCTCAGTTAGTTGTCACCTATCAGGGAGAACAAGTGGTATTTGTCCCTTTGGGATTGGCTTATTGCACTCAGCATAATGTTTCTAGTTTGTAGATGAGGTAACTCAGGCCTGGATAGGTTAGCCAATAACATCTAGCACCACATATCTAGTACATCATAGAGGCAGATTTTATCCCTGTGTTTATCTGAGTTCAAAGTCCACAGTGCTTTGGGGGAGAGTGGGAGTGAAAAGGAAAATAGTTTTCCCCAAACTTTGGGCAATACTTACCAAACATATCAGTGTCAAGAACCTGTGAATTAGCTCATACTCCAAAGCCCTCATTTCTTCTACCCCCAGCACCTGCTGCATTGCCAAAAAGCTTTTAAGGGCTAAGTTGTATTTGGAAATAAATGATCAATTGCAAAAAATAAGAAATATTTTAGAGATCACAGAGTGTCATCACACATACCAAAATAACCTCAAGAAAAAAAAAGTGGTGAACACTAGGTTGGAATAATGATTGCAAGAAAAATGAAAATGAAGAAAATGAAGAAAAGACTGATAAATAAAGCAATTGAATAGTCTTTTCATTATCTTAATGGTATCATTATTGATTTTTTTCTTTAATTAATTTTATTGAGGGATAGTCTTCATTTAAAAATCTGGATCTCGAGATTCCATTTCCATGGATTTTGACTATTGCATACCCCTGTAACTCCCACAATCAGTGTAGAGAACAGTTCCATCCCTCCCCAAAAATTCTTCATGTAAGGACATTGTTTAACAAACAGCATTTCTTAGTTTTAATGTAGCTAATTTGTGATAAATAGAATTTCTTCTCAGGAACAGAATTTCTTACTATTAATGTAGTCCAATGTATCAATATTTTTCTTTATACTTAGTGAATCGTGTGCTCTACTTAAGAAATCTTTCTAAATCTTGAAGGCATGAAGAAATGCTCACATATTATTTTCAGAAGCACTATTGTTTTGACACGTAAAATGATGCTGCTAAAATCCAACCATCCATCAGCTGTAGAAACTGGATAAGAACAAAGTATGTACACCTATTAGAATGTTTAAAATTAAAAAGATTGATCATTCAAGCATTGTAAATATGTTGGCACTTTCTTAAACAGTTAGCTACATACCTACAATATTACTTAGCTATTCTTCTCCTAGGTATTTCCCCCAGAGAAATAAATTCAGTGACTTTCCAAAGGCTTGTGCGCAAATGTTTATAGTAGTAGTATTTGTAATAGCCAACAAAACTGGAACTAACTCAAATGTCCATTAGCAGGTGAATGGATAAATAAATCTTGGTATATGCATAAATAGAATATTACCCAGAAATAAAAAGGAATATATTTATTTATTTGAAAGTCAGAGTTACACAGAAGGAGGGAGAGACACACAGAACAAGAGAGAGAGAGAGATTCCATCTGCTGATTCATTCCCCAGATGTCCACAGCAGCTGGGGCTAGGCCAGGCCAGCCAGGAGCCAGAAGCTTCTTCCATGTGCCCCAAGTAGATGCAGGGGCCCAAGTACTTAGGCCATCTTCCGGTGCTTTCCCAGGCCATTAGCAGAGAGCTGGATCAGAAGAGGAGCAGCTGGAACTCGAACCAGCACCAATATGGGATGCCAGCATCACAGGAAGTGGCTTAGCTCACTAAACCACAATGCTGGCCCCTATACAATTTTTTAAAATAAACAAACTATACTGATAGAAATCACATCAGCAGTTATGTGAGGATGGGGCAGAGCAGGGTGGAAGGAAAGAATTAGAAAAGCCCATTAGGAAATTTCAGCTGTCGTTGAATTCATTCATTATCTTGACTGTGGTGATCATTTCATAAAATTACAATACAAAGCAACAAAGAGGTCAGGGGTGAACCTTCCTTTTTGAGACCATTTCCTGAGAGTGACAGTGATGGAAGTCATGTTATGAGGAGAGAAGCAGTAATCAATTCCAGATAGTAAATGCAAGTCTATGAAGAAATGCTTGAAATACACAATAAAAATATAGGATAAGACGCAAAGTTGTACTAGTATTTCTTTTAAAAATAAGTACTGGATATACCAAAACAACACAATATAGCAATTAAAAGCAAATGCTTGAGAATCAGACATTCTTCTCTTCAAATTCTCGCTGGATGACTTACTAGCTGAGGTTTAGGAAGGTAATTTAGCTCATTTTTCCTCAAGTATAAAGTGGGAATAATACTGCTTAATTCCCAAAACAGTTGTAAGGAGTAAATGGAGATTAAGTAAGTAGAGTTTAGCATGAGAAAAAACATCTATTAAGCTCTTTAAAAGTATCAATAATTATTTGATAAAGATGAAAATTAGTTTTGATCGGATGTGGGGGAAAGGCATTTCAGAGGGATTAAGGAAGTTAACAGAATTCACATGTGACTCCCTACCAGAAAACTGCTATTGAGAGATTAAAAAAAAAAACAGCAAATGGAGGGATGCAGGGCTAGAGTGACAAAAGAGACTTGAAGTTCTTCTCATAGGGTGGGCTTCTGACTCAAAAGTATTGTTAGGTAGGAGACTAAAGCACTAAATGGAAACCTTTTGGAGAGAAGATCTGAATCTTCATATTTTTCCCCAAGTCTGTCTTCCCCTTGAGACAAAGACCCATTAAGATTCAGTTCAGGGGCCAATGCTGTGGCACAGAAGGTAAAGCTGCTGCCTGCCATGCCAGCATCCCATATGAGCACTGGTTCCAGTCCCGGCTGCTCCACTTCCAATCCAGCTCTCTGCTATGGCCTGGGAAAGCAGTAGAAGATGACCCAAGTCCTTGGACCCCTGTATCCGCGTGGGAGACCTGTAAGAAGTTCCTGGCTGCTGGCTTCAGATCAGCTCAGCTCCAGCCATTAGGGCCAGCTGGACAGTGAACCAGTTGATGGAAGACCTCTCTCTTTCTGCCTCTGCCTCTCTGTAACTCTGCTTTTCAAATAAATAAATCTTATTTTTTAAAAAAAGATTCCAGTTTAAATCCTTATGGTTCATGCACTAGAAAGGCAAATAAAAACCACAATGAGATTTCACCTCACCCCAATTAGAATGGCTGTCATACAAGAGTCAAAAAATAACAAATTCTGTTGAGGATGTGGTTGGGAGGAGAACGTGGGAATAACTGTTGGTGGGAATGTAAACTAGTACAGCCATTGTGGAAGACAGTATGGAGATTCCTCAGAAATCTGAAAATGGATCTACCATATGACCCAGCCATCACACTCCTGGAAAATTAGCCAAACAAAATGAAATCAGCATATGAAACTTATCAGTACCCTCATGTTTATTGTAGTACATTTCACAATAGCTAAGACATGGAATCATGCAATCAACCCAGATGCCCATCAGCTGATATCTGGATAAAGAAATTATGGTATAAATAAACCATGGAATTTGTCACAGCCATAAAAAAGAATTCAATGCAGTCCTTTGCAACAAAATGCATGAAACTGGAAACCATTATACTTAGTGAAATAAGCCAGTCACAAAAAGACAAATACAGTGTTTTTTTCTTTGATATGTGGTAGTTAATACAGAATACAAAAAAAAGTATAAGAATGAAACAGACATATTGTGATATGATGGTTATTTCTAACCCTTGTTTATACTACTATGGAACTGTGGTCTTTATACTTTTAACTTTTTTAGTATTATAGTTAGTGGTGAATTAAACTTGTGATTAAAGAGTAAATTGAAATTACGTCTTTGAAGGAATTAAGGAAAAGAGGACAACAAGGGGTGTAGGGGAGGGAAAGGGGGGAAGGATGGAAGTACTTTTAATTTATTAGAACTATACCTGTTAAATACAGTAAATCTGTTCTTTTTATATTAATAAAATTTTTTTGGCTGGTAAATAAAACTATTAAAATAGCATCTACTAGCTCTGTTATGTAATTCTTTTTTAACTTTTATTTAATAAATATAAATTTCCAAAGTACAGCTCTTGGATTACAGTGGCTTTTTTCCCCCCATAACCTCCCTCCCACCCGCAACCACCCCATCTCCCACTCCCTCTCCCATCGCATTCACATCAAGATTCATTTTCAATACTCTTTATATACAGAAGATCAATTTAGTATATATTAAGTACAGATTTCAATAGTTTGCACCCACATAGAAACACAAAGTGTAAATTACTGTTTGAGTACTAGTTATACCATTAATTCATATAGTACAACACATTAAGGACAGAGATCCTACATGAGGAGTAAGTGCACAGTGACTCTTGTTGTTGATTTAACAATCGACAATCTTGTTAATGGCATCAGTAATCACCCTAGGCTCTTGTCATGAGTTGCCAAGGATGGAAGCCTTTTGAGTTCACCAACTCTGATCTTATTTAGACAAGGTCATAGTCAAAGTGGAAGTTCTCTCCTCCCTTCAGAGAAAGTACCTACTTCTTTGATGACCCGTTCTTTCCACTGGGATCTCATTCACAGAGATCTTTCATTTAGGTTTTTTTTTTTTTTTTTTTTTTTTTTTTTTTTTTTGCCAGAGTGTCTTGGCTTTCCATGTCTGAGATACTCTCATGGGCTTTTTAGCTTGTTCCAAATGCCTTAAGGGCTGATTCTGAGGCCAGAGTGCTGTTTAGGACATCTCCCATTCTATGAGTCTGCTGTGTATCCCACTTCCCATGTTGGATCATTCTCTCCTTTTTCACTCTATCAGTTAGTATTATCAGACACTATTCTTGTTTATGTGATCCCTTTGACTCTTAACCCTATCATTATGATCAATTATGAACTGAAACTGATCACTTTGACTAGTGAGATGGCATTGGTACATATCACCTTGATGAGATTGAATTGGAATCCCCTGGCATGTTTCTAGCTCTACCATTAGGAGCAAGTCTGATTGAGCATGTGCCGAAATGTACACTATGAGAAACAATGACTTGATCAGCCCTTGTCCTGACTGTCGAGGAACAACTTAATACTTTATCCATTTTAGTATTTTTTTGGTTCTACTTAATACTATTGGTTGAACTCTTTAATTAACACACAATTATTCTTAGGTGTTTAAATTTAACTGAAAAGTGATCCTTCTGAAATATAAGAGTGGGAATAAGAGAGGGAGGAGAAGTATAGTTTGGTATATTAATAAAATCTTAAAATATATTTAATAAAATAAGAGATGTAGTAGACTGAGCCTTACCAAAATGAACCCCTGACTGAACTGAGATGACCAGCATGAGCTGCATTTACCTGTAGAGGACAGGCAGGTCTTCTCAGGCAAAGAAAAAATATGGATTATGCTTCCTTTATACATAATATCTAGAATGTAATAAAATATTCCTAGACATACATAAAAAAATGACCATATGACTAATGACCAAGAGATAAAAGCAGAAGTATAACAAGAGGTAAACGAACTACCGATAACAACCAAAAATAATCCAAGTTGCCAACAAGATTTTTAGTACATATGATTAACAGATCCAAAATAATAGAGAAAAAAGAAAAATAAAAAAGATAATAATAATATGAAGCTAAAAAGAGAAACTCAAAAATTTTACATATATAAAAAATTCAGTGGAGAAGAAATAGAGAGATTCAAGCAAATAACTAATAGAACTTCTAGAAAAGAACATAATGAAAATGACCAAGAAAGCATGTTGAAAAATTAAAAACTTAGGAATATCCAGTTTGCAGTGAAAAGTGTTTTCAAATCAATAATGCTACCTGAGAATCAAGAAAAAATGATAAATATAATTCTTCACTTATTTATATTGTACCATAAAGTTTAAGGATAAAGAGAAAATCTGCAATGATATGATGAAATTTCATTTCCAATGAAGGATTAACAAACTAACAGTAACCTAACAGTCACAATATATCTCTGAAATCAAAAAAGAAGTGCATCTGAATGCAAAGGAAAATTTATGACACCTTAGGTACCAAGCACACTTTTATTCATGAAGGAGTACACAGTAATGAGATTTTGAGATATACCAAGAATTATAAACAATGAATGCAAATAAAAATACGTTCATTTGAACATAAAGCATTGAAAATTAGCATATGTGAGATAATAAAGGAAGTTTTAACAAATTACAAAGAATATATCATAGAAAAAAAGGTAATCAATCATAAGATGATTTAAGCAATTTACAGATTCAGTGTGATGCCAATGATATTCTTCGCAGAACTATAAAAAATGATGCTAAATTCATATGGAAATACAAGAGACTCTGAAGAGCTAAAGCAAGCATACAACAAAAACAAAGCCAGATACATCACAATGCTTGATTTCTTCAAGACATACTACAGTACAGTTATAATCAAAACAGTCTGGTACTGGCTAAAAACAAACATGTAGAACAATGGAACACAATAGAAACTCCAGAAATCAATCCACACACCTACACCAACTTATCTTTGACAAAGGAGCTAAAATCAATCTCTAGAGCAAGGACAGTCTCTTTAACAAATGGTGCTGGAGAAACTGGATCTCCATATGCAGAAGTATGAAACTAGACTCCTACTTTACACCTTACACAAAAAATCCACTCAACGTGGATAAAATACCTTCATTTATGATCCAACCCCATCAAATTACTAGAGAACATTGGGGAAAATTTGCAAGACATGTGCGTCCCTTTCTGTCTCTAAATTGGAAAAGTTCTCTGTAAAGATTTCACTAAAAAGGTCTTCTAATCCATTCTCTCTTTCTAAACCTTCAGGAACTTCTAAGAACTGTATGTTGGGTCATTTGATAGTATCCCATAAGTCTCCAACACTGTTTTTAAATTTTCTAATTTCTTCTTGCTTTTTTTGGTCTGAATGTAAGATTTTCAAAGATTTGTGTTCTAGTTCAGAATTCTTTCTTCTGCCTCACCAAGTCTGCTGTTAAGGCTTTCCACCACATTTTTTATTTTATCTATTGAATTCTTCATTTCTAATATGTCATTTTGATTTCTCTTGAGAGCTTGTTTGGAGGTTCTAGCAGGGGAGTGCAGCTACCCTTGACTGAAGACCGGTCCTTCTCTAGTGGGGAAGGTCGTCCTCTTAGACCGAGCGCGCAGCTTCGGGAGGGACGCACATGGAGCGGTGAGGGAGGAAGGGGACACCCGCCTAGCCAGCCAGATCAGCCGAATCAACCCTGGTGATCAATGGGGTGACAGGTGTCACAGCCAGATCGCCCTCACATCCAAATTTCTCTTTAAAATCTCAATTACATGGGAAAATTTTTCATTCATGTTATGTATTGTTTTCTTTAGTTGTGGATTTGCTTCTGATTGCTTTTGAGTAATAATTTTATTTATTTATTTATTTATTTATTGACAGACAGAGTGGACAGTGAGAGAGAGAGACAGAGAGAAAGGTCTTCCTTTTGCCATTGGTTCACCCTCTAATGGCTGCCGCGGACAGCGGTGCACCGCGCTGATCCGATGGCAGGAGCCAGGTACTTATCCTGGTCTCCCATGGGGTGCAGGGTCCAAGCACTTGGGCCATCCTCTACTGCACTCCCGGGCCACGGGCCACAGCAGAGAGCTGGCCTGGAAGAGGGGCAACCGGGACAGAATCCGGACTAGAACCTGGTGTGCCGGCACCACAGGTGGAGGATTAGCTTAGTGAGCCACAACCTCTTCATATTCATATTCTAATATTGAAATGCTTTTGTCTTCCTTTGGCAGGGTGGGGGGGGGGTCACAGTTTATTCCTGTTTTTGTTTGTTTGTTTCTTGATTTCTGCATTTAATTTTAGGCATTTGTTGACCTGATTACTGTTTTGTTCCTCTGTTGGCTGTTATGCCTCTATGGCTTAGTTGAATGTCTGCATGTTCAGGGAATACCAAGGGATGTGTAGTGGGTGTGGCTAGGAAGCTCTCATCAGTGCTCCAGGGTGGGGAGAGTATCCAGGGTAACAACCATGTTGGTTGTGGTAGATCTCCTCTTGTGAACAGAAAGTGGGGAATGGTCAATTAAAAAAATAATAAGTTATCTTATTAAATAATGGTTCCATAAACAAAATTTAATATTAATTATTGACTAGGAGCAAGTATTTTCAAAGCATATAAATAGTCTGATGAAGGTTTAGAATACAGAATAAAGAAAACTTACATATGAATAAGAAAATCCTCACAATACTTGAAAATGGGTAAATTCCAAATGAGCAATTCACAGTATGAAAGAAAATAGGAAAAGATATTTTATTTGAGACAAGTAGAACAATCAAGAGCTACACTGGCATACCACCTTAGATAATTATTATTTCTTTGTGACTAGAACATTAAAAAACCCAACAGTTATTTTTAAATATTCAATTAATTGTCCTCAGCCACAGCTACCCAGTCATGCAATAGAACATTAGAAATTTTTTCCTCCTGTCTAACTGTATCACTGTATCCATTCATCATTCTCTCTCCATCCTTTCCTCTCCCACACTCTCCTGTGTCCCAGAAATGTGGACAGTTAAATGTACTAATTAAAAATAAAAATATGGTAAAGTAAAATCCCACTAGTAACAGGAGATCCACTGAATTAACAGCATTAAACATCTGGTATAAATCGAATAATTCTGAATTTTCATCCTTACACATATGACATAGAGTTTTGAAATGTTAGACTATTCTATACTACCATTTACTTTATGTGAGTAAAATTAGTAACTAAAAGAGAAAAGTAAAATATAGGAGTGTGCAGTATCACTTTACCCTTTGGGAGAATGTGATATTAATGACGCATAAAATCTAAGCTTCTTTAAAATCTTCAAATATTATTTAAAAATTAAAAACTTAAAATTAACCAGTGTGCCAAAGGAAGAAAAATAAGTTACCATTTCACTCATAGCAATGTCAAAAAAATTGAAATACAATAAAAACCACTCCATGAAAGCATGAATCTTTGATTTTTCCTTGCAGTATCTTTAGCACCTTGAACAGTGGGTGACTCATGAGAATAACTCAATAAACATTCATATAATGAATAAATACTTCATACTGCTAAACATGGGGAAAACTATCTCTCACTTACTCTAAGTGGTCTAAGACATGCAAATACATTAGAAAGTAATCCAATCCTATTGGAAGGTACACATGCCCCTCAGGCCTGCTCCACCTCTTCTGTTATGCACCCCAGAAGAACTCTTCCACATATGTGGGAGAACACTGCAATATTGTGTCTAATGGGAGATTTGAAATAAAAATCCTTAATTTTCTCCACCCAATAAAGTGATGAAATAATTATAGTACATCCACATTATGAATGTGTTTCACACGTATGCAACAATAAAAATGAATGAAATAATACTTTACATAGCATAGATTATTATGGGTATAGATATAAGAAAAAAACTAACTTACAAAAAGATGTAACAAGCATGATATGACTTATATAACATGAAAATAGTACTGCATATTGTTTAAGAAAACATACATGCATTTTATCTGGACTAAAATAAGCATGGGGGTTTTAATTTGCCAGATTTGGGATAGTAATTGCTTTTGTCAGGGGAGTTAAGAGGGAAGGGAGTGAACCTAAATCTCTACTACTACACACATCATGACAATTTTGCTTCTTTAAATAAAAGATCTAAGTCAAGTAAGTCAAAATACTAACATTTGTTGAAGTCTACTGAGTAGTAAGTACATGAATGTTCTTCATTCTCTATGCTTTCCATATGTTTGAAATATTCAAATACATGAAAAAAAATCCAAGAAAGAGATTTTTCTTGCTGATGAGGCAGGTGGGTGCAGTATCTCCTAAACAGGGAGGCACTGTGTGGTGAGTGACAGGGCTTGAAGTGAAAGCGGGGCTAAATGAGGATGGCAATAAATCCATAACCTCTGGGAGAAGAATAAGAATTGTAGGCAGTGGTTCATGGAACATCCTAAGCTGTCTCCATCTGTATCTAAAAGTGATATCCATACTATGAATGATGTTCATAAAACAAAAGAACAGCATCTGGGGAGTGGAGGGGGTTGCCATAGACACAAAACGGCCAAGATGCTCCAGAAAAGACGGCTGTGATGTCAACATGTATCTAACTGACAAACTGTAAAAGTTTTCAAAAGAAAGCTAGCACTAATAATGCTGTTCTGAACGTAAAATTAAGAAATGTTAGTACCATTAGAGAGAGGATGCTGTCATTAGGACAAAAAAATGAATAACTTTCCTAAGAGCCACATGGAACGCTAAGGACCTAGTCAGCATAAGCAGCCAGTCTTTTCATATCCTTCCCTCCCACACAGGGAAATCTGTGTGTCTGTAGCCAGATGAAGATTTAAACTCTGGCTGGCCTTGCCTCTGCCCCCATCAAACCAGAGCTCACTGAACTGTTTGATTGCGAGTAGCTTCTTTGGTTTTTAAACTGGTTAAATATGATGAAAATCTGTGCACAAACTTGCAAATGAATCACAAAGAGACAAAGGCCTTTGAAATGGACATTTCAAATCAGCTAAGTAGGCGAAGGAGCCCACAAGTAATTGTTCGCATTTCACGGGGACTTGGCTTTTCATGAATTCATCTCAGTGTCATCTTTCATACACATTACGCTGTCGGTTCATTAAAATTCCTGATGCAGCTCTGAACCTGGTCAGACTGAAATGGGGCTGACAAACCTCATGTCTGCCGCACAGATAACCAGACCTTATGAAGGTGAAATTAGTTTTCAGGAGCTGTACTGCTCACTTGATTGATTCCGTCTTAGAAGTCATATGACTTAATGTTTCCTGCCTGGGCTGCCTCTGTCATGCAAACATGACCCGATAACACATTGTCAGGCGCGCTCCAGAGAGCTAACAGCAATCTAACATCTTTCTACTGAGTGTGAAGTTCCATCTGAAATGTGCATATTTGATAAGCAGCTCGTCTTCTCTCTGTCCTTTTCATTTTCAGGAAGTTAATCTTCTCTGCTCCAGTGAGTGCAATGGAGAGAAGAGGTAGGCAGACATGCCGCAGGTGGCCCCAAACTCTGGCATATGGGAAGGCTTGCTGTCTAGAGGCCAACTTGTCTGGACATCACTTCCAAGAGGCAGCGAGGCAAGGAGTGACGATACAGGTCTGCATTGTGCTCAGGAGAGCCAGCATTTCCAAGGACTCCGGGGAGGAAAATTAAATCATTGAGTTTCATTACTGAGTGTTATTTGACTTCGCTGTCACGGATTTTATATTTAACCATCTCTCCACCGTGACAAAACACTGTATTGTATGTCCAATCTGAGATATCAAGTGTTTCCCTCTGAATTAAAGGTGGCTGAATCACAGAACTTAAACACCGGATGACACACGGAAGACCCCCTAGTGTAGCCACATTTTGTAAATGAGCAAGTCTAAGCCCAGAGACTCTAAGTGCCTCATAGAGGCACAGAGCTATATTAGTGGTAGATGTACAACTAAGACTGAGATCTCCAGATTCAGTCTTGTTCTCTCAGCAATCTGCTGCACCACCTCTCACTCAGAAATCTTAACAGAGATTCCCAGCAGGTCAACATTTGGATCCAGTGCAACAGCTTCTCATGTCTGATCCAAGCTTCTAATTCGCTCACATGGTAACATTATTTTTAATTGAACTTTACAAATGAAAAAGTGTGAGCACAGACATTATACCATTTCCCTTCACACACACACACACAAAAATGTTTATGAGCAAAACATGGCAGGCAGCATTCTCATTTCACTGGTCAAGAAATAAAAAATCACAAACGATAGGGAACTTGCATGAGGTCACCCAGAATGTATGTGCCAGAGTTTGTTTGCGATAACCAAACAAATGGAAGACCCAAGAACCCAAGATTTAGAGTATCCAATATTGAAGAGTGGCCAAGTTCACCAGTGTAGCTGAAATGGAGAGTGAAATCAAGAGTACAGATGACCCAGAGAGCAGGCTCCAAGAAAACAAAACCACAGTAAATTCTCTGATTTGTTAAATTTTTTTCAGGCTTCATTTGGTATAATTGACAAATAAAAACTATATTTTTTATGGTGCGCAATGGAATGTTTTGATACGTGTATACAAGGTGAAATTATCATATCCAAGCTAATTGATATATCTATCACATCACATGCTTATATTTTTTGTGTTATGCGAACATTTAAGATTTTATCCCTTAGCAAATTTCAGGAACATATATATTATTATTAACTATCATCTTTTGCTATAGAGTCCATCTTAAGAATTCCTTCATCCCATTTACCTGAAACTATCTATGCTTTGACCAACATCTCTCTCTTCTCCCTCCTGTCTCTTTGAGTCCATGGTCACCATTCTGTAACCCACTTCTATGAGGTCACCTTTTCATATTTTGTATTCACATACAAGTGCAACCACACAGAACAGTCGTCCCTCAGGATCTGCAGAGGATTGGTTCCAGGAACCCTACAGATCCCAAAATGCAAGGTTGCTCAAATCCTTTATGGAAAATGTCATAACATTTGCATGCAACCTTCATTCATCCGCTCACACATGCTTCACGGGTGGGCAACGTCCAGCCTGGTCATGAAAGGTCCGTGAAATCATTAGGTCAGCCCTGCCAAGGCAACCACAGGTGGGACTGAAATTCAATAAACCTAAGGCAGGATAATTTTTAAATTTATAATTCTGTATGGTTCACAAATGATGTTATAGATATCTAAATGTCCCTTAGCCAAAAAAATTACCCATCTCTGTATCATCTCTAGATTACTTGTAATACCTAATACAATGCAAATGCAATGTGAAGAGTGGTTGTACTGTATGTGTAGGGAGTAATGACAAGAAAAAGTCCATACATGTTCATGATAGATACAACTTATTTAGGCTTCACTACATTTTCCATCTGGGGTTGGTTGAATCTGTGGATGTGAACTTGCTGACACAGAAGGCTGACTATATTTGTCTTTCTGTGCCTGATTTATTTATTTCACCTAGCATAATGTTCTCCAGGTTCATCCATATGGGAGAAAATGATTGGATTTTCTTCTTTTTGTGGCTGAATAGTATTCCTTTGTATATATACACCACATTTTCTTTAACCATTCATCCCTCAATGGACACCCAGATTGATTCCATATCTTGTATATTGATTAATGCTGCTATGAATGTGGGTGTACAGATACTTCTTCCACACACTTATTTCATTTTTAAAAATATTTACCCATAAGTGAGATTGCCAGATCACGTGTCAATTCTATTGTTGAGGCACCTCCATACTGCTTTCCATAATGGCTGTATTGATGAACACTCAGTGAATTTCTCAGATTTCTGTCTTTGCTTAAACAACTCTTAGCAATCAACATTAACTCTACTGATCACTCACTGTTCAGCACATGGGAAGTATGAACTAAAATTTTATTAAGTTAACGAGGAATTTATGTTTGTTTTCACAATGTGAAGATTCTCATGAATTTAACAAATCTGAAATTTCTCTTGGAAGCACCCAATAAATAATTTCCTGCTAGTATCATCAATGACCTCATGGAGGGAATCAAAGCAAAACAAATTTACAAAAGTATGCACTCAATAGCCTGTACCTATTCACCATCACAGATTTGGGGTATGGGCTGAAACCTGGCTCTATAATGCCTGCTGCTCAGCATTATGGGAGACAGATGGGTTAGCAAGTCAAGAGGAATAATGCAATATTAGGGGCTGTGTTTAAGAATTGGAACAGTAAACTTAAGCTTCCACAGAAACAGGGAAACATAATCTTCAAAACTCTCTTGCTTTTGTTTTTCCTTGAGTGTTATCTGTTTACATAGATCTACCTATTCTATTTGGCATTATTCAGGATGCTTCTGTGCCTACTTCCAGAAGTGAAAACGAAAGAGAAGTCCTCCTTCAGTGTCACATCGTAGACGACAGTTTTCTGAAATGAACATAACCTTTGGTGCCCAATCCCTAGCTGCAAGAACTCCGAACTCTGGTCATTTAATGTTTCTTTTGCCTTTTGGCTTAGGGAAAATCCTGTCTGACCTAAGGGGAAGAGTGAACAAATGGTCCTGATGAGTTTAGAACATCATCAGCTTTTTTCAAGCAAGTTGTTGACCTATTCCTTGCTTTTCCAGAATCAAGTCTAGGCTGCAGAAACTGGCAGAGAAGTCATATTACAAGTAAGGCAATCAATGGTCTGGGGTTGAAATCTCCAAAGGTTTTTCCATTCGTGACATCAGTTCTGTTTGGGAGCAGAGGTGACAGACTTGTATGTTTGCTGTATCTCACAGGGTACAGAGAAGCCCAGCACATTACCTCACTTGTCCAGAGATAGCTCAGGTTCATGTCACAAGTGCAAATCTAAACCTGGCCACACTGATAGTGTGTCCCAGTTCACCTCTCTTAAAAAAAATTATTTTTTTGAAAGGCAGAGTTACAGAGAGACAGAGAGAGTGAGAGTCTTCTATCTGCTGGTTCACTCCCCAAATGGTTGTAGGTGCAGAGGCCCAAGGACTTGGGCCATCTTCTACTGCTTTCTCAGGCCATAGCAGAGAGCGGGATCGGAAGTGGAACAGCTGAGACTCGAACCAGTGGCCATATGGGGTGCTGGCACTGCAGGCAGCAGCTTTACCCACTACGCCACAGTGCCACCCCTTCCCCTCTCTTTTTAATAAGAGGAATTATGCTTTATTGGCTCTCTTTTCACAACATATTTGAGAAATTTCCTCTAGGTTGAAATGCTCATTTGAGTTCCCTTAAAATCCTCTAGATGCATTTTTCAGATCAGCCACTAGATGCCCAGAAACCAAAATAAAACTCTAGCAGCCTTTCTGCAGAAAACACAATGGTTTTGTGATTTAACATAGAGCATTTCAACTATACCATTAACAGGCTTGAGAAAGGTTTTCATGTATTCACGGAATAGATAGATAGATGACAGAAAGATAATAGATAGACCAAGCAATGCAATTACAGATTGTGGAAAAGAGTTCATAAGTTGGGGCCGGTGCTGTGGCGTAGTGGGTGAACGCCCTGGCCTGAAGCACCAGCATCCCATTTGAGCGCCAGTTTAAGACCTGGCTGCTCCATCTCCAATCTGACTCTCTGCTGTGGGCTGCAAAGGCAGTAGAAGATGGCCCGGGTCCTTGGGTCCCTGGACCCCCCCCCCCCCCCCACCGTGGGAAACCCGGAAGAAGCTCCTGACTCCTGGCTTCATATCGGTGCAGCTCCAGCTGTTGCAGCCAACTGAGGAGTGAACCAGCAGATGGAAGACCTCTCTCTGCCTCTCCTTCTCTCTCTGTGTACCTCTGACTTTCAAATAAATAAATAAATCTTTTTTAAGAAGGAAGGAAGGAAGGAAGGAAGGAAGGAAGGAAGGAAGGAAGGAAGGAAGGAAAGCAAGCAAGAAAGAAAGGAAAAAGAAAGAAAGAAAGAAAGAAAGAAAGAAAGAAAGAAAGAAAGAAAGAAAGAAAGAAAGAAAGAAAGAAAGAAAGAAAGAGAAAGAAAGAAAGAAAGAAAGAAAGAAAGAAAGAAAGAAAGAAAGAAAGAAAGAAAGAAAGAAAGAAAGAAAGTTCTTAAATCAAGAATGTTTGGACAATAAAAGCTCAGAAACTGTCAATAGCTTACTGATGATAAAGAGTAGGAGAAAAAGTATAGATTTTCCCTCATAATTTGGTAACCAAACTTTGACTTTCATGACCCCATGAAAACTTGTCCTCCCAGTATAATTGCTCAATTCATCTGCAACAGTACCCAGAGCACCATGGTCTGAACTCCAGCAGAAGCCAAGGTGGCTAACAAGGACCTTGAAGAATCCTTGATATCAATAGCATTACCATCATTATTTTATGCTCAGCGTCCCTTTGATTCAAATTTTCAGTCTCGATTCATTTAGAAGATAAATAAGTTCTCTTCTGGCTACCTCTTATGTGGGATGTGGGCAATCTTAGTAACCTGCTCCACCAATGCCCACAACAGGCAGGGCTGAGTCAAGCCAAAGTGAGAACCTGGAACTGAATCCAGATCTCCTCCATGGTTGGCAGCGACTTAAGCCATCACCTGCTGCCTTCCAGCTGATACCTGGCTCTATAATTTGTATTGCTTGCTGCAGTAGCAGGAAGCTGAAATCAGAAGCAGAGCTAGAACACAAATCTAGTCACTAAAATATGGAATGTAGGTCACCCAAGTTGTGATTTAACCACTGTGACAAATGCCAGCCCCTAGGTAAATTGAAATCATCCGAGCAAGCTCACAGTCACCCCAGGGTCTTTGACTCAAGATGCTTTCCCGGGGCCAGCACTGTGGCGCAGTAGGTTAATCCTCTGCCTGTGGCGCTGGCATCCCATATGGGTGCTGATTCAAATCTGGACTGCTCCTCTTCTGATCCAGCTCTCTGCTATTGCCTGGGAGAGCAGTGGAAGTTGGCCCAAGTCCTAGGGCCCCTGCACTCATGTGGGAGAACTGGAAGATGCTTCTGGCTCCTGACTTCAGAGTCTGCCCAGCTCTGGTAATTTTGGGGAGTAAACAGCAGATGGAATACCTTTCTCTCTGTCTCTCCCTCCCACTGTCTATAACTCTACCTCTTAAATAAATCAATACTTTTTTTTTTTTTTTTTGACAAGCAGAGTGGACAGTGAGAGAGAGAGACAGAGAGAAAGGTCTTCCTTTGCCGTTGGTTCACCCTCCAATGGCCGCCGCGGCTGGCGCGCTGCGGCCAGCGCACCGCGCTGATCCGAAGCCAGGAGCCAGGTTCTTCTCCTGGTCTCCCATGGGGTGCAGGGCCCAAGCACTTGGGCCATCCTCCACTGCACTCCCAGGCCACAGCAGAGAGCTGGCCTGGAAGAGGGGCAATCGGGACAGAATCCGGCGCCCTGACCAGGACTAGAACCCGGTGTGCCGGCGCCGCAAGGCAGAGGATTATTAGCCTAGTGAGCCGCGGCACCGGCCAATAATTTTTTTTTTAAAAAAGATGTTTTCCTGCCTCTTTCCCAACTTGCCTCCAAATGGCCAGAGACACCAAACCTTCTTCCACAGGAAAGTGTCTCCATGCTTTGTGTTCAGACCAAACTTCCTCCTTGGCCCAAGGAAAGGGGCAAATTCATTTAAAGTCTTTGTGCTAAGACTCGCCACAGCAAGACTTTCTTCCTTGCTCTGGAAATTACTGATTGGTAGTGGGGGAGAAGCCATTTCTTCTGCAGGTATCCTACACATTCACCCAGTTTCTGACCCAGCTATCTTACAACAAGCAATCAAAAGTTGAGAAGACACAGGGCTGGTGCTATGGTGCAGTAGGTTGGTCCTCCACCTGCAGCTCTGGCATCCCATATGGGCACCAGTTCATGTCCCAGCTGCTCCTCTTCCAATCCAGCTCTCTGCTATGGCATGGAAAGGCAGTGGAGGATGGCCCAAGTGCTTGGGCCCCTGCACCTATGTGGGAGACCCAAAAGAAGCTCCTGGTTCCTGGGTCCCAGCTTCAGATGGGCTCAGCTCCAGCCGTTGTGGCCATTTGGGGAGGAGACCAGTGGACGGAAGACCTTTCTCTCTGTCTTTTCCTCTAACAGTCTGTAACTCTACCTCTCAAATTAATAAATAATATCTTTAAAAAAATGAGACGATATATTTAGATTTTCCCTCTACAACCTAGTGTAAGAAAGAACAATGGTTGAAACTGAGTGATAGTGAAATGTGCAGAGTTTAAAGTAGCGAGCACCCTCATCACTGAAGGGATCTGTGATGGGCTGTGAAATATCTGCCCACGCCGCTAGGGAAATGTCTTTCTGAATTAGGGACCATTAACCCCAAAAACTTCATTTCCCTTCCAATTCTATGTTTCCATTGTTAAAAGGGAAAATTACATTGGAATCTACATTTTCAGATCTTAATTGGCTTTATTAGTGATTCTGAAATCAGGCAACAGTCTACATGAAAAGTGGTCAGAATGCCCCAGCCCATCACATGGGCATGTTTTTAACCAGAGAAAACAAGGTAAATATCAGAAAATGGAAGAGAGGTAGACAGACAACCATCTGTCTTATTTAAACACTGTTTGAACTGTTGGCCTTTTGTGATTGACTGGAATTCAGTTACTTATTATAAGATAAGACGACAGACTATTTAACATCGAGGTAGGCTGAATTTCACTATGCTTGAGAAACTTTTAGGCCAAACTTAAAAATATGTTTGGAGGGAGTTTAAGGTCAAAAAATTTCATTGGATACTAGTATTTTCAGAGACCACATCCTGGAAAGTGTAAAAGACAGGTGTAGCATTTGGGAATCACATAGATAGTGCTACACACACATAACAAACAAGAGACAAGAAACACACACATAACAAACAAGAGACAAGAATGCTTGTCTCTTTTGGGATGAATGGTCTTCCATCTTTCTTGAGAGTATAAAATTCCCCTGGAGAAGGTATTCTGGCCAGATTTTATCAGCATTTTCCTTTTGGTGAGTGAATTCACCCTGAAAAGTAATTCACAGCAGTCTTATTTCACAGAAACTGCTGCTTTTAGTCTGATAAGGGATGCCCCAAACTACCCCCCTCCTTTGTTTTGTTAATCTTTGAATCTCAAATATCTTTGGCTTAAAATAATCTCAATCCCAAAGCAGAAAATTCGGGGACAGCACAGTCCAATCCTCTTCACCAGCAAAAAAGTTCTAAAGCAATGGTAATGAAAATGAAAAGGAGACCAATTTAGAAAGCCTATTGTCAATTTTAGTTGATTCACTGGGGATCAGAAGCAGAAATGAGGAGGAACCTAGGTTTATGTTTGAGTAGCTGGCTGGATCTGTGCTGTGGCCCTCACACCTAGATGCACATTAGAATTAATTAAGGCACCTTTTAAAACAAGCAGCCTGAGCCCTTCTACCCCCAGGATTCCTATTAAACAGGTTTGGGATGGGGCCCAGAGAACAATATTTTTTTAAAGCTCTCCAGGCAACTATAATGTCTAGCCATTTTGAAGGCTTGTTATCCAGGGGATAAAGGTGATGCCAAGAGACAGGAAACACGGGAAGTTGGAGGCAGATGGCCATCATTGTGTAGAGAGCAGGAGGACATTTGGGGCTTGTCTCTGGTCCTGCTGAGTTGAGAATGTGGCCAACTTTTGTGTCAGTATGGACTACAACGTCTGTGCTATTGTCTCAACGTGTGCCAAAACGTTTGCTGAAAAAGCGTGCACTGATGTTTGCTTCCAAATGTGCAGCTCCTTTTAGTGCTAGCAACATGGGTATGGTGTTAGAAGAGAAAACAACCGCAGGGAAAGCATTCTGCAGGACAAGGGCATAAAAAGGGTCAAGGATAAAACAGCAGGAATTTACATCCGAATCCAAAACGATGTGCTGCCTGTGATTTCTGGGAAAAAGCTTCCCCACACCTGGCTAAACTCTTGAGCTAGGAAACTATTGCTGTGCGGAAATCACACTGGATACCCTGGGGCACTAAAGAGATTAATGAATGGTTTTCTAGGGAACCCATCCCACAGTCCAATGAATAATCAATGGTACTTGAGGCCCCAAGTAATTGAATTGCAAACCCAGGAAGAAGGGGATTTCAATGCACAGAATTATGCCCCAGATCTATTTCTAAAGGCAGATGTTGATGGAAGACCACTGCTCAGCTGGATTATTTACTTTCTATCTCGATTAAAAATTGAGCACAATAAATTGACTGTTAATAAGTGTTTTCTACCTATATCTCATGCATAAGGAAATCCAGCTAATAGCCACACAAGCCTTTTTCCTCCCCCTCCTAGCTAGAGAATCTAAGTATGAAAACTACTGTAATTCCTTTCAGAACTCAAGTGAAAAACAAAGATGTGCTTGCACTGCTTCCTTTATGGATCTAAAAGGAAGGTTTCAGATGTTAAAACTGTACTGTGGATTCAGCAGGATGTAACATTGCTCTTGAGGGAAAGTTATATTTCTCACCAACCCTTAGTGTGAATTCCCAATATAAAAATGAGCATGACTTTTATTAGTAAATGGAATTGTCATCACCCCCCAAAAAATCAAAATCCCAAATTTACAGTAATCCCATTTTAAAATACTTGGAATGGAGTCTGTCCTGTTCTAGGTAAAACCTTGGAGAAGATACTAAGTCTCTTCAAGTCTCAGCTCTCTATACTCTAAAGTGGTCAAATAATTATTCGTATTGTAAACTAGAGAAAGATAAATTAGATAACCCATCACCAGCACATAGTACATAGAATATTGTGTGGAATAGCAAAGCACTTTACAGCTGGAACTATTATATCTATTTTTTAAAGATTTATTTTATTTATTTGAAAGACAGAGTTATATAGAGGTAGAGCCAGAGAGAAAGAGAGATCTTATATCAGCTGGCTCACTCCCCAAATGACAGCAACAGCCAGAGCTGAGCGGATCCAAAGCCAGGAGCCAGGAGCTTCTTCTGGGTCTCCACATGGGTGCAGGAGCCCAAGGACTTAGATATCCTGTACTGCTTTTCTAGGCCATAGCAGAGAGCTGGATTGTACCAGTGCACATATGGGATGCTGGCATTGCAAGCAGGGGCTTTAACCCGCCATGCCACAGTGCCAGCCCCTATTATATGTATTATCTGTGCTGTATGCCTTCAAATTTCAGGCTTGTGGCTGGCACCGTGGCTCACTTGGCTAATCCTCTGCCTATGGCACCGGCACCCCAGGTTCTAGTCCCAGTTGGGGTGCCAGGTTCTGTCCTGGTTGCTCCTCTTCCAGGCCAGCTCTCGGCTGTGGCCCGGGAAGACAGTGAAGGATGGCCCAAGTGCTTGGACCCTGCACCCACATGGGAGACCAGGAGGAAGCACCTGGCTCCTGGCTTCGGATCGGTGCAGCGTGCCGGCCGTAGAGGCCATTTGGGGGGTGAACCAATG